>NC_056725.1:1025866288-1025941288 GCF_019279795.1 Protopterus annectens
ACCTTAAATGTTAAATGTCTTTTAAATAATAGACTATACTATTAAACAGTTTGACAAACATTTTTATAGTAGGCACACATTTGTATGTGCTATATGCTTTTTGTACATATGTCGTGTTATATTTCACATTTTATATTTTTGCCTTTAAGAAAATGATGTGTATTAATTAATAATTAGATGAATTGACAATTGATTGGTTTATTTATTAATCAAATTTTGTATTTAAACCTGACTAACTAGTTTACTGGTCAGTTCTGAAGAAGTTTGTTGCGATTAAAACAAAATAAAGCGCTTAACTTTTTATCTGTGTGGACAGTCATCATTTTGTCTTTTTTGCACGTTTTTTTCTGAAGTTTATTCTGGTTTTCGTGAATTTGGTGTTTTTTACATTACTTAGATTTACTTTTACTGTTTAACATGAGTTGAGAAGATTGATCAAGTTTTCCATTTCAGAAACATCTAATATGAAACTTATATCATAGTCTGTAGTGTGCATTTTGCTCCTTCACAACAAAGCAGCAGCATCTAACTGCATGACTAAAGTATGACACACTAATGTTTATCACTCATAAATGCAGAGAACAATTTCCAACAACTAAAGAAAACAGCAAAACTCAAACTTTGCTGTAATAGATCTTTCTTGAAGGTACCTCTGCTACTTATATATAGAAACCATGTGATTGCTGCACCTTTTTGTAAGAGGAATTTATTTATTTGTGCGTGTTAACCAGGTGACTGGGCTGTTCAATGTCCCTTTTCAGCCATAACCCAGGCCATAATGCAAAAACAAATGTATGTAGACAGTATCTATGAAAAAAATACAGCGACACAATTTGCCCATTGGATACAGAATAATGCTTGCAGTGAGCATGTAAAACCATAGTTACTGGTTGGATGTTCAATCTATATCAAGGGACCATGCATAACCATACAAAATAACTGTGGAATGTAATGTAGATGCAGGCTTGTGCTAAAAATTATTAAATAGCAGTGACATTGTTATGGCCTGGTGGTGTCTTATGCAGAATCACTGAAGCAAGAACATTTAAATTCTTTCTATAGTCATTTGCTTTGACTTTTTTCTTAAACAATTTAAATGTTTGTGTGGCACTTGACATTTCTAGACAGAAAGTTCAAAGAAACAGGTGTCAGTTTAGGAAAACGATTTTTCACATGTAGCTAAGGAGCATTGTGGTCACTTCAGTTTATGGCTATCAGTGGTTCTCTATTTTTGGAGATTTTCATGTGGGCTTAATAACTTAGAAAACAAAAAACAGCAGGCTTCACAACGCTGAACAACTTTTAATAAAACAAAGCTTTCGGATTAAAAAATCCTTCCTCAGTGTTACAAAAGATAGAAGCACAATGCATTTAATATATACAGTTCAATTAAGTTCAAATGAAAACACATGACACAACCCTACCTATGAAAACTGTAATACAATTAAAACTAATCAACATTACTCAACATTTAAACCAATACACCACTACTTATGTGTGTAACAAAATACAGAATATATAAGAAATAGTAATGAAATTAATGAACTTCTTTGATCACATTAAAAATCATTTAACATGTTGTTTTTGTTTTAAAATAGGTTTAAGGGTAACCTGTTTATTAAGACCAGGATATACATCTGCCTGCAGGCGTAGTATCCATTCATATTCCTTAATATCCAACCTGTTATTGACATCACCATGTCTGATACTCGGCTAGACTACTACTACAACTCTAAATAAAAAAGTATGTGTACTATCATACTCCAGTATATGTTGTGCTAAAGAATTTGTTTCCACTTTTTTATGTATCTCTGATCTATGTTCTATAATTCTCTCTCTCATTCTTCTTCTAGACTTAGCCACATAAAACCCTGGGCGCTGACAACAGGTAGCTAAGTAAACAACTAAAGCAGTAATACAAGTGGCACTAACATTGATGCTATATTCCTTTTGGTTAACAGGATGTATACACATTAGATGTATAGATATCCCCACAACATGAACAGTTGTGGCATGGAAAGGTTCTCTTCTTATTAAAATTAGGATATTTCTTTCTATTCAAGGCAAAATCCTTATAACACAAACACTGCTTCAAGTTGCTACAATTCCTATATGTGAAATAGGATTCATAGGTAGGTACTAGGCTATTGGTCCTAGGGCCTGTATAAGCCTAGCCAAAAGCTACCCTGGCTTACGCCACCCAAGAAAATTATTTTCCTGTGCCACTGTCGAGCAGAGCCACAGAAGTGATCCCCGGGGTGAATTTCCTATCCCCCATCTAATCATCAAGATTTTTCTTGAACAGTGCTAATGAGGAGTTTTGTTTGACATAGACAGGTAGTTTGTTCCAGAGTATGGGAAGTCTCTGGGACAGGAATCTATCCCTCCAGCATGTTCTATTTATTGTGGTGACAAAGTTTAGGTCCCTAGAGCGTGTAGCTCGAAGGGATTGGGATTTCTTTAAGTGGAGCATGTCCAAAAGCTTTGGGTTTGACATAGCTTTGTGTGTTAGGCAGAGATTGCCTCTGAGTAGGCGATATGCGATGGAGTAAAGCTGCAGTTTTTTTAGATGGTCTGCATAGGGCATCTGTTTGAGGTCGGTAATCCTCTTTGTGAGGTATTTCTGCGGCCTTTCCAATTGTTGTAGATGTCTTGTGAGGTACATACCAAAAGGGAAACTGTACTCTATAATGGGTCTAATGAGTGACGAGTAGAGGGGAACAACGACCTCTTTTTTTCTGGATGAGAAACCTTTTGTAATGAGGTGTGCCACATAGAAGGATTTCCTGACTACTGTGGCAATGTGATTATCAAAGGAGAGACTACTGTCCACCTGTGTCCCAAGGTCTCTTATCACACTTTCAGTGTTAAGTAGACTACCGCCTATGTGGTAGTTCATGGGTACAGAGTTTTTACCAAAAGGGATGACAATGCACTTTTTGGCATTGAGCTTGAGGCCATGGCTTTGATACCAGGCATCTGTCTCAGTGAGGCCCTTTTGTAGAATATCCACATCTTTTGGAGTTTTGATTATGGCTCCTAGTTTGCAGTTATTTGCAAACTTTGTTAGCCAAAGACCCTCTGTGTTAGCCTGTACTTCAGAGATCTCTGATCTCAGTCTCTCACATAACCACTTCTCATGGCCTGGTATAACTTTCAACAAATCCCAATTTTAATAATTTTTTCTATTGGGTGACTAGCTCTACTATAGGCCATTAAATACCTTAAGGGTTGTGGTTCATGTTCTAATACATTACATGGGTCCCTCTCGTCCCAATCAGAAAACTATGGTTTAGCTTGTCCATATCTTAGATCCAATACACTATTTCTAACCTCATCCAATTCATTCACACTATACCCCCTTGCTAAAAAATCTTCTGTCATTTGTGCCATCTGACTGATACATACATCATAGTCAGTATTTAATCTACTAACTCGAAGATACTGACTCTTAGTAATACTCTTGATGGTACGCCTTGCATGCATACTTCTCTTATGTAAATATTTATTAGCATGGACATCCTTCTTAAATACACTAGTATTGAACCCGACCCCATCACATTATAACCTAATGTCCAAAAATTGTATTGCATTAGGAGAGGTACACATTTCAAATTTCAAAAGGTTAGTAGTCCGATTTAAATATTGAAGGAATTCATCAAGTTCAGTATGGTCACCATGCCAAATAAAAAAAAATCATCTACAAAACGTTTATAAAAAAGGATTTTAAATGAAAAAAACATTATTACTACCAAACACATTAAGTTCTTCCCAATTTCCCAATGTCAAATTTGCATACTTATTTGCAATTGCAGTCCCCATAGCAACACCAGATAACTGATGATAAACCTGCTTATTAAATAAAATCTATTATGTTCTAATAGCCTCTAGAGTGAGAACATTAGACAGGAAGTAGATTGTCTTTAGTTGCAGAAGCAATCTGAATGTTATGAGCTCAGTGTAATTATGAAATGAAAGGGTATTGTCAAGTTGTAGCTCCATGTTATCTCTTGACAATTTTTTGGATACTATTATGCAAGGAGAGTTATTCACACTTTTGTGAAAACAAGATTGTTGTTGTCCATAATGAAGAGCATGAGCCCAAGGACTGATCCTTCATGTGCATCTTTATTTGAAAAGAACTGACTGGAGTATGCAATTTCTACATAAAGCTGCATTTTTTATTTTTCAGGCAAGTGATAAACCAGGTGTTATTGTGTAAGCCCATTGCAGCAAGCCTTTCTATAAGGCAGCATAACTATTGCTATGAAAATCTTTACAAAGAACTTGAACCGTGGTAGATTTCACATTCCCCATTGTTGAAGCAATCACAACTGAAATCTGATATATTTAGGAAAGCTGTATTAAATGAGAAACCCTTCTGGAAATGGTGCTGAGTCAGATATAGAGTTCTGCTTAAGTCAAGAAGTGTATAAATTGTTGTAATTACATAGCCCAATATGTTTGCTAAGAAATTCAGCATTATTGTAGGCATGTTTTTTCCCATCTGAGGAGACACTTTTATGGAACTGTGTGACATAATTGAGTGTGCAATGTCTTTTCACAGGAAAATGAAGGAGTGTTGTAAAAACTGAATATTTCTGAGTGCACTGTATTAAATGATGTGTGTGTCTGAGGAGAATTGCTGCAAACAGTTGTCTGAGGGGCCACTGTCACTGGTTGTCAGAGAGTGTGTGTGTGAGGCAGTGGAGGCTGTAGTGGTGTGTGTGTGTGTGTGTGTGTGTGTGTGTGTGTGTGTGTGTTCAGTGGGGCGCACACTCAGCAGGTCCTGCATGCATAGAAGATATGTGGGCATCCCATGCATACCCCTGCCCATGGGAGCTGTGTCTCCAGCACTGCTACTCATGGTAACATGACCTAGTCCAGATGTAGGTGTGCTGCAAGTCCATGAATGACATCCATTACCAAACATGGTAGAAGCACAAAGTTACATGTTCTCAGGGATGCCCTCTTCTGCCTCTGTGCACCTCCACACAGTGTCATTGTGGAAGTGGTGGCCCTGTGTGGCCATGACTTTGTCATTTTCCATCCACAATGGCTACTTTTTGTAGGAGCACAGGTAGTGCTGCTAATGAACCTCATCTGATATATGGCACGGGAACATGTTAGGACTTGTGATGCACTGACAGGAGATCAAGGCAGTTAGCAATGTTACACATATGATGCAAGCATTCCTGTAAGTAATCATGCACATCCTGCAGTACCCACATCATCTTCAAAAAGGCTGAAGTGCTGCTAGCCTGTGCTGCCATGATGCCCCTCCACATACACTGGGTTGAACCCACTGACACAGCTAATTCTAGGGTAGGGCAATGCCCATGCCATCTTCATGCAGGTCATTCCCGTACCCTATGAGGCCTGTGGCAGACTTCAATTGCTAGCGCCCATAATGGGTGACATACTGCCCTAACTGTGTCCATACCAACCTGTCCTTTACTCAGGTGTGTGTGTGAGAAAGAGTGTACCTTGGGGGATGTCCACAGGCACAGAAGGATGTGTCCATAATCTGGGCACTGGATCCGTTCGCTCACTGTGGCCAGCACAGACACTGTACTACCTGACCATGACAGCAGTTCACCACAATCTTTGTCAGAGTTGGACCTTTCTCCCTTATCAGGCAGTGGAATTTACATGACGGTAGAACCTCATAGAAAATCATCTGTAAAGAAACCAAAGATTTAGACCCAATATAAGTGTATGAAAAGACAAAAAAATGGCAGTAATGGGTTATATAACCCCACCTTGTACATTTATCCTTATGGCTTGTAAATCTGATGTACCTAATGTACAGGAAGCACATTGTGTCAGTGTCACGTGCATTACTAAAGGTATCATACCATCTCATTTATGCCTTAATAGAGGCAGTGCACTAAATAGCTGGGGTATCTTCAGATAATTAAGGGGCATGCTGCATCTCAACCTCACAATCTAACACCCCAAAACAGGAATGTGATGACTTTGATCCCCCACACAGAGATGCTAGAAACATCTACACCTACAGCAATGGTGGTTTGACTGACAGGTTATCTCCCATTTTCCTACCTTCTCCTGGAAGGTGGATAGCATGATTTTCACCATCCTGTACAATATTGGTGGCCCTACATTTGATATACTGTTAATTACAGTCTTGGCCACTGACAGCATTATTATCTACGACAATATCCTGTGAAGCACATTCATAATAGGACTGGTCAGCAGTCTCCTGCCCAAGCAATCATCATCCATGGAGATGGATGGCCTGAAACAATATGTCATTCCCCACATGATAACTTACTCTTAATTGCTTTTCCTTTGCCAGGTATGTGGCTGTGTGGAGAATGAGTACACCATGTAAGTATGCTAGTAAGGCCTGCTTACCAAGTACATTATCCACAGTGTACAGCCCATCATGTACAGTTGGTTGGGAATGGAAATATCTAGATATATGACTAAGCTGTACAACCGTACTACCTGGCACATTAGCTCCTCCCCTGAATGAACGAACACACATACAATCCTCACCCACAAGAGTTACTCATACCCCTACAATCAATCATACAGCCTCCCACCCAACAAGTCTGATTACGTTGGAATATACAGTTTGCATCATGCACCTTTCTGTAGGGATACTTCAGTGTTACACACGCCACAGTTATAATTAACAGAATCACAGTAACCCAAAGACATAATGAGAACACATGCAATAGTTGTAGTGGTATAATCTGTCAGTAAGAAACCAGTAAGGTATGTGAAATTATATAAGTACAGTTGGCTTTCTTTGCTTGTGTCTATACCTGTAAACCCATAGTAGAACCCTGTAGCATACAAGCAAGGTTACATCAGAAATCAGGTGTGTTGACACACAATGGCTAAGATGCATAAGCCTTTCTAGAATGACTGTTTATCTGAGGTCAATATAATGGGCAACAGCAAAAAAAATAACAGCTAACCTCAGCAATGTTACATTGCCAAGCTACTGCAATAAACAGGTATGTGTGTCCCCACATATCACCAGGTAGTGCTGACCTGACACATTTACATGCTGCATTTCACAATTGCTTTGGGATGTACTTCCTGTTAACCTTCATATTACTTGTATACAAGCTCTCTGTGCTTCCACTGACAGCTTAAACCTTGTTAAAATATTTAACATTCACTGCTAAAAGTTTCCTACATCCATTATTACCACCAGAAATACATTGCTTAACAGCTGCAGCCATGGAAGTGTAAGGAAAACTTTGCACTTTTCTTCAGCATTCCACAGTGATAATTAACTTCTATGAGTGAAGATCCTTTACGGATCAGTGTTGTATGTTGTCTTTTGTAACTCCATGAGCCTCTGTACAGCCAGTGGGGTTTATATCATGTTGATTCAGGACTGTGAGAGTAATGATTATGCAAATGAGGTCTCAACTCATGAATGTCTCTGAAGCATTTATTCTGCATGTTATGCCTTGGAGCAGAGTCTCCCATACAAGTGTACATGACATCATGCACATGCCTGCCCACCTATGTGATGCACTGGGCATGTGTGGACATCTTCATGCCAACAGGAGGCTCCTTGCATTTCCCTGTAAGCTTGCTAGGAGCAGAGTCACAAAAAAGCGCTGTCGCTGCACTAGCTGAAGTACATGCTTTAAAGCATAAATTCCAACTCAACTTCCTTTCCCTTTTGCACATACTCAAAATGGCTTGGTCCATGTCAAACCCTGCCACTGACCAAACTACTGAATTGCTCAGTGTTGCTTGACAGTACTGAGAATGGGAAATGAGCCTGATCGTGAGTTGCAAGACACGATTCTCTGGTATGAGATCTAAAGTATAGCCATTATACATGCAGGATGTCCTGGTGGTGCTCTCAGAAGAACAAGATTTTCCACTGCCTGCTTGATACCGATCAATGGAAATGCTTGCTGGGGGACTCTTATGAAGCTTCCCATTGTAAGATATATGTCAGATAATCTTGACAGCACTGTTACTGACACCATTGGCATTCCCTGAACTGGTGAGCAGTGCAGGCACCATTAGTGACCAGCAGATGTGCCACCAAAACCTTCAGAGTGAGGGTACATGAAATGTCCTGCAAATATGCTTGTATATTTTTTCTTTCCTAGTACTGTGGACCGTACAATAATTATATATCTCTTAATATTCCAAAGCACAGGAGGCCATAGGGGGAGAATGCTCCTCAGTAGTAGACGTTGTCCCTCCATTTCAGGTGCAGGTGTGAATACATATGTTTTGTTATAATAAACTTAAAGGTATAGTTATACTTTCTTCAGTATTCCTGCTGAAACAAGTCTCCCTTATAGTAATACAGACTTATTAGGCAGCTTAAATGTGGAGGACATTTTTTCACCTTTTTATTACTGTTCACAGCCTGCCGGTTATGTTCATGTAGTGCTCAGTATGGCTGCATGTTCATTACTAGCTGTTTGGCTTTAGTAGTAGGGTCAGTGTCTCAACAGGCAGCCCACTTGGCTTGAATGGTGGAGACTCAAGATGGCTGTGGGTGCTATTCCCCCCTAGGTGCTTTGATTCATTTCCAATACTGGCACTGTACTGTAGTTCAGAATGAAGGGTACACACCTTAGTGTACTGTGCTTTGCATTCCCCATCTGCTTGAGTTAGTGGTATCTCCAGGGGATGTACATGATCGAACAGCACTTATGTAAGAATGTAGGGAATGTTCACTGGTGCTCTGGCCAGTTCCCCATATTCAGCAGAAAGACCACCTCAGCTCTTTCACGATAGGGGGGCAGTGGCTTAATGGGACTGACACAGTTTCAAAACAGAAATAAATATGTCCATACATATATAACAAGTCCAGAGTACTTTATGTAGCGCTTGAGACAGCACGACTGCATTTCTTCGCAGTACCATTAATGGACTTAGTTCTGCTCACAGCAGGACTTAACAGGGCAGTCACAGGTACTGCAGTTGTTATAAGTTGGTCATATAACATGTTCAATATGCATAGGCCACAGTTATAAGGTTGCTTGTCTATATTGGTTGAAGCCCAGTGTTAATCTCAGTTATGTTTTCTCATAACAATAATATTACAATTCTACTTGATCTGTCTATATTATTATTGTAATTATATGTTTGCATTTCTTTCTCTCTCTTGGTCTCCCTCTCTCCCTTTGTTGCTTTCTTTGTTATTGTAAGTAATTAATTTTGGTTACTATATTATTTTTCTTCATTTATTTTAATTTTCTATACAGCAGTGTCTATGCCACTGATCACTAGTGGCCAAAGGCTCATGCCACCGGGTACATCTGCAAATGAGCCTGCAAGGGTCACCTCCCCAGTTCCATCGCTGGGGGAGGCTGATAGACTTCCTAGTCCTACACCTAGTATGGCTGCATTGATTGGGAGCACTGTTGCCCCCACTGGTGTTTCTTCAAGGGGAGATGAGTATGTCACCCACAAGCAGCTTACAGAAGTGGTGGACTAGCATCTTGATGCCCACATTAGCCACCTGCAGAGATTCTTCTTGCTGCATGCAATGTCAGTCCCTGCCCAGTGCTGGAAGCTCCATCAAAGCCAGGATCTTGTGGTGACTGAGAGCACAAGGTGGTGTCTAAATTTCCACTGGATCAGACATTGGTAGGGTGGTACTGGTAGACATACTTACTATATTCCCAGATCCAGTGTTTACTCCCTTTTGTGTCATTGCCCTCCCTTACTTGATGACCAATCCTTCCCATCATGATTACCTTTCCTCTATTTGTCCAATGTCTCTTAAACCACTGCTCTCCCCCTCCCTCAGTGTATCACCTCCCCTGTCAGTCTTGTCTATCTGTATGTTTGTGTACTTGTTCCTGCTACCAACCCTAGCCCTCTTACCATTCCTTCACTTCCCTTTCTTCCTCCTCCACCTTACCTTCCTAGTACATAAAAATGGATGCCTGTCCTAAAAAATAAATTATTACCATTCCTTTTCCTCCACCATCCTATTCATTACGTAATTGTTTCCCTTATGTGCTTCTGTCTGCTTGCTTTCCTCTTTCCATACTGTCCTATACACTCATTCCCTTTAATCTGGTCAAAAAGAGATTTAAATGCAGTCAACTGTTTCTGTCTGTTGGCTTCCATTCCAGTCTTGTCCATTATGTGAGAGTATGAACTTGATGAATGTCAATGCAAGTACATGCACCATGTTCCACGGACTTCACTGCTGCACTCCTCAGTCTCCACTGGGAAATGTGTTCCCTCTCCACAAGCCTAGCTCTGCCTGCTTTCTTAATTGCTGTTGTTTTGACATGGTTGTTTCACTTTGTTAATTATTAGTGAGCTTTGATCCACATCAAGCTCAAAGGTACACAGTGGCTGGCTGTATATGTATATTTATTATAAGCTGCTGCCAAGATTTGTTTACCAAAATTGACAATACTACACGTCTTTGCATTTATTGTAAGCCTGGTTCTAATACACTGACATAGTTTTGTATGCTGAGCGACCAAAATGCCCTACTTGTAGTCATCAGCAAAGTTAGTTAGCATACGTTTAGGTTAATGGTTTGGAGATCTGAGAAGTAGCTGCCAAACAGAAGGCCTTCCAAATGTCTATAGTTATTTTTGCTTTCTGCAGTGGTACCTGTGTGCTCTGTCAGGCAGTTTGTTGTCTACCTTACAACACAGGGATGTATATTTAGGCTTATTTACAATTCTATCATGGGAAACAGTGTTGATGGTCTTGGCCATATCAAGGTATGCAATATGAACAGCACAGCTATCAACTGATTCAATCATTTTCTCAAAAAAGGTTTATCTTCCTTTGACAAATTTATATTGCTGCAAGTATACAGCAATAAGATTTGTTACATCAGAGCTTATGAAATCAGATGTAACACACTCTCTGGCTTTGCAAATTAAGCTTTAAAGGTTTCTGGGCCTATACTTCCCGGACTTACAATGATGAACATTGGTGTTTTAGGACGATATAGTTGTAAAATGTATCAACTATGTTTGTGCTTAGACTTTCATAATATAATATTCCTGGACTCTTAGGTGCCCCCTCCCATTTATGAAGGGCATAAGTCTAGCCATTTCCCATACCTCAGGATCATATTCTGTGGCTCTGTTTAACAATTTAAGGAAGAGTTCAGAGACAGCATACTACGCACTGTTAATTAAGCAATAAGCTACATTATCAGGGCTCATAGATTAGCTGTTTTTCCTTTAGCATGCACAGTTATGATATATTCCATAATATTCTTGGAGGTGAAGAAGGTACCTGGCAATACGTACAACTTTGATGACTGTTGCTACTCTGACTTGGCAATAAATTATTGTGCAAGGTACATTAGCTATATCTTTAGGGATGAAATGGGGAATACTATTAAGAATTAATTCAGAGCATTGCTGTGCTATTTCTTAGTCGTCTGAGATAGTGAAAGAAGGATTTATGATTATCCCTTTGCATCAGATGCTAATTTGAATTTGTGCTCTTCCTTGATCTTCCTCAATGTAACTTTTGTAGTGCTACTGAACTTTTTGAGAGTCCTTAATATGGGTAGATTTTGGTTTATTTTAGACCATATTTTTTCTTTTATTGTAGAACTTGTTTATGCTGGCATTTCAGCAACATAGTTTATTTTTGTGTTCCCCAATACAGGTGGTTCTGATTAAGATTACTTGGTTTGTGCCACTTATTAGATGACACAATTCATTTGCATAAATGGAAGCTGAGGCTACAAGGGCAATGGAAATCTTGCAGCTGAATTTTGACAGCTCAACATATAGTATTAATGTATTTTTCTTAAAGTCCTTGAATACAGAGGTTTATATTGTGACAGATGCGCTAATGGAGAAGATAACATAATTGTGACTGGATATGACCAGAGACAAAGATACTATAGGAGATGTGCATTTAGAAGAACTGTTAGTGAGGATAAGGTCAAGATTTTGACCCTTAGTGGGGGAGGTTAAGTATTTCTACAAGAAAGTTAGCATATACTAAGTTTGGGAAACATGGAGCATACCAAAACTTTGTGATAGAGCCGCTTCAGTTAATCCATGGATAGTTGAAATCACGCACCAAAAAAGATATTTTTTTTATTTATGGATGATTTAGTAATTACATTCAGAAATCTACTGTGGTCATATAGGGCTATAGAAAGTAACCTACAACAGTAATTTCTGTTTATGGGTTGCAGAGAATCTGGCCAGAAATAATTTGGTCTCCAACAAATATTGATACTTCTGCACACATTCCAGAAGGTCTGAATGCTAAAGGGTGAGTGCTGTCTTTACAGTGAAACCAAGTTTCTGTTCCAGCAGAGATACTGATGTGTTCAAGTTGTTGTAGAGCCTCAAGATCTGCCAGTTTTTTTTAAACACATTTATTAAGTTAGCACTTAGGACACAAGCACACATACATTAATAGAAAAGAAACCAAAACATATTAACATTTTTGATTTATAGAAATTATACAGTTCATATATGTTTTCTTCTTTTACAACAACTCTCTAAGTGCAGCATTAAGTAAATTGCTCAGTCCCTGCCATCCCTTAAACAAGATCTGCCAGTTTATTGTTAAGACTTCTGGCATTAAGCTCAACAATGCTGATCTACTCCAGACAGGGGTTCTTGGCAAACTGTCACGTTGTAATTTTTTGAAAGCAGCCTTTGCCAAAAAAAAGCTATGGGTCAGCAAGTGCTTCACCCGGTATTAGGAATCCATGGAATGAATGAGTGAAGCAAGTTGAGTTGTCGATTATCCCATTGACACATACTGGATTTCATTAGAAGCGTACCAGCTACTTAGCCAAGTGGTAATGTCAATTTATCTTGTTTGTATGAGGGCATCATTCTGTCTGAGAACAGGATTTCACTCTGGGCTAGAGTCTTCCCTGCATTCGATACATGCATAGTGAGCCCTAGCGTATTACCTCTCTGAATTTCTTTCTGAATTGAGAGCCTCAAGTCAATTACATCTACATGAGCTATCTCCAGGTCATAGTCATATTTGTGGCATTACACATCCCTCGTGTTGTCATGGATCTTGTACTGAAAAATCATCTGTCACCCTGTCCTTTGTCCAACCTAATGAGTACAGAAACATTTCTACATGAATGTGCAGACTTAATAGCAAAGAAAAGTTTGCAGTTAGCATCTTGGTAATTTAATGAGTTTTGTTGAGTATGATGGAGTTGTGTTAGTGGATTGCTGCCAAGGCTTTTAAGTCTCAATTTTTTGAGATTCAGGCAGTGATTTTTTTTTTTTTTTGCAACCTCAGTATTTGTTGGTTTGGTGGGATCTTGTGAAGACATTATGCACTGCTTACTGACCAACTGTGTAAATCAGGAAGCAGCTTTCAGATTTCTTAGATAACTACACCTCTCACAAATAACATCAGGTTGGTGCAGTAGTAGCTGGATGTCAGTGAGCATTAGGCAGGTCCTATACTGTTTCTGAATATCAAGTGTAATATGCCTGGTGATAGAAGGGGTAAACATGGACTGGACTTCCATACTTACTAGGTAGGTCACATTAGGGCAGTGATGATATACTAAACCAATTTAATCAGCTGGGAAAAAAGATATGGTGAGTAGATTAAGTGCACTGTGGAGGACATGTATGAGATAAGGCAAACATGCACTATCAGTGATAAAATAACTACTTAAACCTACAGGGATGAAATTATGCAAAACAGTCTAATGCAAGAGTAATACACAGCAAAAGTTTTTCACACTACATGCATTCAGTGTTAACAGCATTAGTGGCAGGGTTGAGGCATATAAAGTAAGATCTTGCTGCAGTACACAATTATAGTACTAACAGACTAATACACTAACTCAGTAGAATAACAATGAGGGCTTATCAGGTAGCAAAATTTACACCCAATATAGCCTAGAATAGCAGGTTCATATGCAACCAGTAGGTGCCACACACCACGCACTTTAAAGCTCGATTTCTATCAATAGAATGAAAAGGAGACTGGCTTTGATGCCACAACACACACTCCAAAGAGTCGCTCAGCTCAGGTGCCATACAGGGATAGCACCTAAGATTTTCAGACTTGGTTGACACACAGGTTATGCAGCCAAGTATTATGGTCAATAACTGGCCTAAGTATAAAGGGAAATGGTTGCTGATGATGGCTATGAACTGATCCTATTTTTCTGATTGAATGTGACTTGACGTGCTGCTCTGTTTGGGTGAGCTGCTATGGGCTGCATTTCCTTGCAAAACAGAGACATGGCCCTACATTCTAAGCTTTGCCTTTCACAGACAACTTCAGCAACTGACTTGTGGGCAAGAAAAAATTACTATTAATAAATAACAGCAATAGCGTGCAAGGTAATGCAGCTGGGCTGGGAAAAATGAGGAGTTCCTATAAACAAACAGTAGCAGTGTGCAAGTCATCACAGCTTAGTCCCTAGTTACAGTACCAGTAGCAACGTTTAGCAATCATATAAAGTAGATGAGAAGGAATAATGTAGGGAATATTAGATATGAGTTATAAATGCTTTAAAACAAACCATTTGCACCTATAAAGTGCAATATGCGCCACTGCAGTGTGTAGAGCACGAAGGTCACATTCACTTAGAGTTGGTCAGTCTCTTAGCAGTGTTTATCAAGGAAATGCAGCCCATAGCAGCACATCCAAACAGAGAAGCAGGTTCTGCTGTGCAGCACAATTTAAAAGATACACTTTAATGTCACAGACAATCAGACATAAGGCAGTTAATGATCAGTTTGATAAAGAAACAAACCATACATATATATTCATTGACATTATTACACCCTTCCCCCTGTCCTGCCCCAAAATGTCAGTAATAAAAGAAAGCTCTACTAATATTAAAATAATTCTGTTTGAATGCTGCTTCTTAAGGGGCAGTAGTTATACCCATGTCCTTTTGTGACTGAAAGTCAGTGCCACGTCTGTCACCTTGTTTACCACTGCTAGTTCCAGACATGCAATGCTAGTTCCTGAACCTGCTAACAGAGGTGTGGCTCTGCATTCTAAGCTACAAATTTCACAAAATGTATTTTGTCTTCCATCCTCCATCTCCCTTTTTTAAATATTGGTGCCATAAGTCATAAACACCCATTAATGCATTCCGAAACAGACCTCTCATTAAATAACTGCTATTCCCATCTGTCCTGTCAAAGTGTCTACCATGATAAATAAGGGGACACCCTCTTTAATCATTATGACAGAGCTGCAAAGTAATTAAGAAATAATCTTATTGAGTAATAAAACTCAGTGATGGGAATAACTGAGAATTTTCATTCTAACACTTGGCTTTTATCACATGCACAATGATGCACTTCCATGAAAACAGATAGCACTTTATAATTAAGGGTTAGGAATTGTTACTAAGCTAGGAATCCTGTGCCTGTTTAATGAATATGTAGCCATAATTTTACTTACAATTCAACTGTTATTAACTTTAAGTTTATTAACTGCCATGTGATGTACCCTGACATAATCATTTCGTTCCATCTGTTTCTGTTAGAAAATGGTTTTATACATATAGTACATATATACACATACACACACCTTGTCTCTTTCTTTGCTCTCTCCTCCAATTTTAACAAAAATAGTTATGTCATCAACATATCAAAAATTATAATAATGTACACCTTACTATAAGTATATTCCTGTATCATTCTATCAAAGTCAGTAGTGTTATTTTGTCTTTCATAATATTAATATCTTCAGAATTTAAATGAAAATTATGGGTATTCACCATAATGCTGAACCTGTTTAGACTGTCAGTACAAGAACAGATATGACTGGTTCCAGCAGCATTAGGACTGCTCAGCAGACAAACCTTTTCCAGGTTGCTCTCTCTGCCCCCATCCTCATAATGCACTGCACATCTAGAATACTTCACTGCTGAACCAAGTGAGATAGAGAAAGAGAAAGTCAAACGACGCAGAGGAAGGAGGAATGGATACTTCTCACAGCATGAAATGTACTCAGAATCATGTTGTTTGCTCATAACTTCTGTGCCTGATATTATAGAGTTCTACTTACAACACAAGGCATGACAGAATATCCAGCTTAATCTTCTTGGGCAGCTGTCCCACGAGAACATATCCTTGATGACTGTCATCTCAAAGGAAGACACATTCACTTATTATTGATTTGCAAAGGTACGCAAGGTCGACCAAGAAGCAACCATATAAATACCACCTATGGAAGGATCATGGAAGAAAGGAGCAGATAGAGAGACAGACGGAGATGTAGTGAAGTGTGCTGTAGGATATTCATGGAGTTATTTATCATAATTTTCATAACTGCTAATACATTTGAAAGCCATTTAGACAGGCTTTGTTTACTGACTTGTTTGCCTTTAACAAAGGATTCATGCAACTGATAACTTTTCTCAGGGCTTCACTCTGTCTGCATAATATATTAGTTGTCTGTGGACATATGTAGTGCACAAAACTTTGATTTCTAGATGAAAATATTGCAGAAAAAACACCTGCAGGTGTACACACTGATTAGGTTTGTTTTCTGTATCTATCTTAGACATGGGATAGAGGTTGGTATGCAGGGAAAACACAGTTGTGCAACTAAACTTACCACAGCAGTACATTTTCTAATGGATAACTTAAGCTATTTGGGTAATAACCCTCTGCACTGGACAGCTTCCCAAAATGTAGGGTGCCTTCCATGAACTCCAACATCCATGAGCTCCAACAGTCAGGTACAATCAAGGCACTCCCTGTAAAAGTCAGGAGGTAAAAGCTCTGTATAAAAAGGATGCAACTAAACCCACATTGGCAACTACAAGTCTATTAAGTAAGAAAAAATAGGGGGCTGGAAGGAGGGAGGGGGTGGTTACTTCAACTATGATCCATATGAATATCTATTGTTATGTTTACATTACTTACACAACTATACATGGATCACCATTGCAATAGCTAACGCTATTTGGGTACATTCCCATAGCATAGTAAGGAGTAACAAAAAAAAATGGAGGAGGCTAAGGACTGACCAGCAACCCCTGAAGAATAGTCCTGGAACAGGAAAATGAATCCAGTTTGCAGTGCTTTATAAAAATGAGAACAGAGGACCAAGTTGCTGCCTGAAGAATACTTCTAGACTACACACCTTTCCAGAAAGTCAGCAAAGAAGGCAATGCTCCTGTTGAATGAGCTGTACCAATGCCTGGAAGTAGCTTATTGTGGTTGTAAATGCAATTCTGAGATATGCAAATTAGCCAATAATGAGGTTTTACCTCATTGCAACTAAGATGTCTCTCAATTGCAAATGAGCACATCATGGGAAAAGGGTCTCTGGAGCATGAGCTACACATAGTAGTTTATTGTGGAGAGTATAACAGATGGTAATAGAATGGGGCAGCCATCAAGAAATAGTCATCTTATTCACAGGTTATCCTTTCATCTTACCTTCATAGGAGACAAACTCCTGTTCATCTTTCCTGAAAGGTTGAGTTATGTCTAGGCAGTATTTAAGCTGCCTGTGTACCTCCACAGAGTGAAGAATTACTCCTCTTTCTTTGGATTATGAAAGAAGGCTTGCAGATTAATGATCTGGCTTAAAGTAAATTTTAAGATGATTTGAGGCATAAAGGTAGGATTTGTTCTCAACCAAACACTATCCTTATGAAAAATGAGGAAGGGTTGACTTACCATAACGTCTTGTAATTCATACACTCTCCTAGCAAATGCCAGAGTAATCAGTGAAACAGTTTTCCACGTCAAATACCTCAAATCAGCCGCGTAAGCTGATTCAAATGGAGACAAAGTTTTTCTTGCACAAAACTGACATTCAAAGGCAGAGCTACCTGTTTCCTAGGCAAGGTGAATACATAATACCCCTTTCAGAAGCTGTTTAACTTGAGCAATGTTTGAAACAGTGGACTCTAGCAGGTGACAAACAGAAATGCAGACAAGTGTATCGATATTAGAGTACAATAAATCACTGGACAGTAACTCGCACAAATAATCAAGAACCAGAGGCACCCAGGCTTCTTAAGGTCCTGTTTTTTTCTAAGGCACCAACTAAAAATCTCTTCCACTTGGCCATATACAATTTTCTAGTAACAAGTTTTTTTTTTTTTTTTGCCTTCTTCAATGCCTGCTGCATATCCTCAAAGAAAAAAAAAACACCTAAATGGAACTGAGACTCCATCATCATCCTAGGCAGTTTGTTAAAGTTTCCAAATCAGGGTTTATTTAACCCCCCCTGTCGTGTGTGAGTAAATCTGGTATGTGGAGAGGCCTGGGAGAATTGCCCTTGGCCATATTGAAAAGAAGGGAGACCACTGTTTCCTTGGCCAGAAGGGAGTCACCATCATCATTTGGAGTCCTTCTGGACCTTTAGAAGAAATGTGGTAATCAGAGGAAATGGTGGAAAGGTGCACAGAAACATTCTTATCCATTGGAATTAGAAAGCATCTGTTTTCCAGGCCTGTCTGCAAGGAATCCTGAAGCTTAATTTCTGTACTGGTCTATTCTTAGAGGAAACAAACATATCTACTTGTGGTGTTCCTCACAGTTGAATCAATTCTTAGGAGACCCTCAGGAAGACTTTTCCTTACTCGAGGGTCTGTTCTGGTCCTGCTGAGTCTGTTTGCAGTACGTTTTTGCTCTAACAGAATGTTTGAAGCCTGAAGGGTAAGACTCAGTTGAATTGCTACCTTCCAAGCTATCATATCCAGTTTGCAGAGAGGGTGTGATCTGGTACCCTAGTGTTTGTTTATTTATCACATCACAGTGGTGTTGTCCATGTACACTTGCAGAGACCTTGGGAACCAGAGAGGTTTCACTGTATTTAATACACTGATGACAGCCAACATCGATCTGACATTTATATGCTTCTGTCTACTGGGTCCCATAAAACTGGCACTTTTAACCCTTTTGAAGCTGCTCCCCACTCTAGGTCTTAAGCATCTGTGGTGACTGATTGGAGGGGGTGTTTGAAGAGAGAGAATGGATGACCTGGATTAAAAGCTTTACACCACTGTATTCTCCTCATGGAATTCTCCCTTCTCTTGCTGTCTGATCTTGTAGATGTTAAATTAAACATGCAAGGGAGACAAAGACATAACAGTGCTGTAAATTAGTCCATGTTTGAGGGGGTATGTTTGTTGTCCCTTCCCTTGCACCTTATTGCAGTTTGATCATCTAGGACTTTAATGAAGTGTACCTCTGGTCAGTTGTGACTTCAGGTAAATAAAAGTGTTCAGCCAAATGAGCTTCAGTCAACTGAGTTTCAGTCAAATGAAACGGCTCTATCCCAGAACCCTAATGGAAAGTCTGATCAAAATCAAGGTTTGTAACAGAAGGAGAGGAATAGTGGAAAAGAAACTGCTAAAATGCCCAGGTATGCAGCTAGGTATATAAGGATCAGCCTCCAAAAGCCAGCAGCTCCACAGTAGCTGGGCAAGACTTTGAATTATACACAGCAAGTTCCAGTGTAGCTTTGAAAAAAAAATATTGTGTACAAAGAATTGAGTCCTGGAGTGCCAGATTTTTTTTAAATGCATCAGAAGATGGTGCAGTTAAAAGACGTTTCTCTCTTTGGACTGCTATAAGCAATGAGACAGTGTAGAATAAAGAAGTTAGTCAATTATGTAGAGTTAAGAATTACTCATAGGTAAGCACTAAGCTAGCTGCACTTGCAGGCCATTTTATGCCAAGCCAGTTACTCTTTTTGTGCTTGAAATAAGCTATTACATTTGGTTATAGATTGGTCTTACTCATCCCTAGGTTGATAATTATGTATTACCCTTGGTTTGACTCGTCCCTAGGTTGATAATTATGTATTACCCTTGGTCTTACTCGTCCCTAGGTTGATAATTATGTATTACCCTTGGTCTTACTCATCCCTAGGTTGATAATTATGTATTACCCTTGGTCTTACTCATCCCTAGGTTGATAATTATGTATTACCCTTGGTCTTACTCGTCCCTAGGTTGATAATTATGTATTACCCTTGGTCTTACTCATCCCTAGGTTGATAATTATGTATTACCCATGGTCTTACTCGTCCCTAGGCTGATAATTATGTATTACCCTTGGTCTTACTCGTCCCTAGGTTGATAATTATGTATTACCCTTGGTGTTACTCGTCCCTAGGTTGATAATTATGTATTACCCTTGGTATTACTCGTCCCTAGGGTGATAATTATGTATTACCCTTGGTCTTACTCGTCCCTAGGTTGATAATTATGCATTACCCTTGGTCTTACTTGTCCCTAGGTTGATAATTATGTATTACCCTTGGTCTTACTCATCCCTAGGTTGATAATTATGTATTATCCTTGGTCTTACTCGTCCCTAGGTTGATAATTATGTATTACCCTTGGTCTTACTCATCCCTAGGTTGATAATTATGTATTACCCTTGGTCTTACTCGTCCCTAGGTTGATAATTATGTATTACCGTTGGTCTTACTCGTCCTTAGGTTGATAATTATGTAGTACCCTTGGTCTTACTCATCTCTAGGTTGATAATTATGTATTACCCTTGGTCTTACTCATCCCTAGGTTGATAATTATGCATTATCCTTGGTCTTACTCGTCCCTAGGTTGATAATTATGTATTACCCTTGGTCTTACTCATCCCTAGGTTGATAATTATGTATTATCCTTGGTCTTACTCGTCCCTAGGTTGATAATTATGTATTACCCTTGGTCTTACTCGTCCCTAGGTTGATAATTATGTATTACCCTTGGTCTTACTCATCCCTAGGTTGATAATTATGTATTACCCTTAGTCTTACTCGTCCCTAGGTTGATAATTATGTATTACCCTTGGTCTTACTCGTCCCTAGGTTGATAATTATGTATTACCCTTGGTCTTATTCGTCCATAGGTTGATAATTATGTATTACCCTTGGTCTTACTCATCCCTAGGTTGATAATTATGTATTACCCTTGGTCTTACTCGTCCCTAGGTTGATAATTATGTATTACCCTTGGTCTTACTCATCCCTAGGTTGATAATTATGTATTATCCTTGGTCTTACTTGTCCCAAGGTTGATAATTATGTATTACCCTTGGTCTTACTCATCCCTAGGTTGATAATTATGTATTACCCTTGGTCTTACTCGTCCCTAGGTTAATAATTATGTACTACCGTTGGTCTTACTCGTCCTTAGGTTGATAATTATGTATTACCCTTGGTCTTACTCGTCCCTAGATTGATAATTATGTATTACCCTTGGTCTTATTTGTCTCTAGGTTGATAATTATGTATTACCCTTGGTCTTACTCGTCCCTAGGTTGATAATTATGTATTACCCTTGGTCTTACTCATCCCTAGGTTGATAGTTATGTATTACCCTTGGTCTTACTCGTCCCTAGGTTGATAATTATGTATTACCCTTGGTCTTACTCATCCCTAGGTTGAGAATTATGTATTAACCTTGGCCTTACTTGTCCCTAGGTTGATAAGATAATTATGTATTACCCTTGGTCTTACTCGTCCCTAGGTTGATAATTATGTATTACCATTGGTCTTACTTGTCCCTAGGTTGATAATTATGTATTACCCTTAAGAATAACTGGAAACATACCATAAATAATTTGAGGGGACCCATGCATGGGATAAAGCATTTATGAGCTGTCTCTGTCGTTTGGTCATAAGCAGGGCAGTCCTAGGGTATGTTTTCTGATTCCTATCCATAGATCAAAGTTGTGCTTGAAAATTGACAAGGATGAACTTTGTTTTATGTGGATGGGGAGACTGTTCCCTAGCAGAGGTATCCTTTGCAAAATATACCTGTCCCTCCAAACCACTTTGTTTATGTTGCAGAAGAGGTTTACTCCCCTGGACTGCGTATTTCTGATGCCATTTGACTTGCTGATAGCAGTAAATCCATCAGTAATGGGTGGGAGAATGTCTTGCATTCCAGACACAGGTAATCTCTTTGCAGTCTGTATGATACTGAGTATACAGGGCTTTGAGTTGAATGTAGGACATGTTGTTTAGGCCTTGTATCTGTTTAGAAAGGTACCTCTGTTGACATTCCAGTTGTCGAATTTGCCTGGACAGACACATATCAAAGAGGGCATCATAGTCAATAAATGGCCAAGTAAGAGCTGAGTAAAGGGGAGGGTTATGAAATTCCTAGATCTAGACAGAACCCTTTGCTTATAAGCTGTGCAATACAGAATGACATTCTTACAACAATAGACACATGTTGATCAAAAGTAAGGTCACTGTCCACATAAGTTCCCAAATTGTGAATAACTGGGTCAACTCTTAGGGGTATATTGTCAATGTGGTAGATGACTTCCCAAAGAATACAATAATACATTTTTGGTATTTAGTTTCAGACCATGATTTTTGACAATTTATTTATTTATTTGTGTCATTCCTTCCTGCATCATGCCCAAATCGTTTGGGGATTCAGTGGCTGCTCCTCGCTTAGTCATCTGCACACTTAGTCAGCCAAATCCTTTTAGTATTGGCTTTTACTTAAGGAAAGTAGATGCCAAATAGGAGAGGTCCCAGCACATAACACTGGGGGACTCCACTGGTGACTGGTCTCTTTGTGGAGGTAACATACCCTGTTTTGATTATCTGCATCCTATCTATAAGCCAGTTGGCCATCCAGCAGACATGAAGTCAAGGGACATGGTGTTATGGCATAGTGCCAAGACTATTTGGCAAGCTTTGTTAAGAAAAGGTTAAAATGACTGTTTGAGGGGACGGACTTGACTAGTCTAACTGACTACTTTTTGAAGACTAGACTAGATTTCACTTATCTGTTGCAAAGGGTTTAATCTCAGATAAAAGTATGATTCTGGATCCAGTCTGATGTGGAGATAATATCTTGCCAGCAGTGTTTAGAATGTCTAAGGCTTGCTCAGGATGACTATCTTGAGGCCTACTTTCTCTTGTGAATGGGCTAAGATGGGAACGATTCCAGTGCTATCTTGCCATCTCTTGGTCCCAATTTGTAACTACATTGCTGGTGGACAACTGGAAATCAGGACAGTAGGCAAGATACTCATATTCAGTTAATCAAAGGGGTCTCTTTGTGGCAGTGTCTGAGAAATGGGTATATACATTAAACGAGACAGTTACTATTCATACCTGAGTAAGGGTATGCAGTGGTCCCAAGATGGCAAAGAGGGCTAGAAAGTTCCATATCATTGGGTAGAAGGTTATAGAAGGTTAGAACTAATGTTTCCAGGTATTTTTACATTATGATAGCGATGTGAGAAGAGTATTCTGGGGGTCTATCCTCGATTTCTCCAATGTAGGCAACATTTGCAGCAGTTTATGGATAAAATTTGGAGAGGGGTAATGCAGCATTCTGCCTTCAATTCTTATTTGGAATTCCCAAAGAAAATAAGTGGACTAAGCAAAAATATGCATTGTTGACTTTGATCTTGTTTGTAGTTAAAACATCTGTCAAAAGCTGATGGAAATCACTGGCTTCCCCAAGATAATGAAACATATTGTTTGTCACTAGACATAGTGTTTAGAAAGTTTGGATCAATATCCAAATTATCCAGGTCAAGTTTCAATGGAAAGTCATTCCTGTGGATGAGTATTTACACTGACTGCTATACTATCAAATGGGGTAGGTACTGAAGGAGCAAATTATGAAGAAAGCTGTTGGGATCAGTGGGTGACCTCCCCTTCCCACTGAAACTGTTAAACATATGTTTGGTACTACCCTTATGTATCGATGTGCATGTGTGTTGATATACTTGCATCCTGAGTTCAATTTTTATGAAAAAAAATATGTCATTCAAAAAGAAAATAACATAACTTACAGAAGCTGACCAGATAGGGCTAGAGGGGATTTCTCTTGCAAATACAGTCTTGTTTATGACTATTTCCTAAAGCTATATGCTCCCAAAAAGTCAAGCACAGAAGGAGTGAGAGAGAGGGAGGAAATATAATACTGGAGAATACATTTCTAGCAGATGCTCTGGCCCAGACTTGTAAAACTCCTGCTGTGACAGCAGGTTACCTTAAAAAGACAAAGAACCAGTGCAAAAGAGCTTATCAAAAAGAACCTGCTTACCACATGACTCAAGGAAGTAAGTGAAGAGACCCCAAAGACATATTAAAAAATCCCATGTGTCTCTCCTGAAGTTTGTCTGTCTGGCACATGAATACCTTGCAGAAATACAAGTCATGTTCTCGTTCTTTTTGCACTTACTGCCATTTTGCTTTATTGCTTATTTCTTTGACTTTTACAACTTTTTACAGTTTATTTGGCTAAAGTTGTTGGCTTTATGTCTTAAGCAGTCGCTTGGTTGTTAGTGTACCAAATTGCACCTTCTTCTAGTTAATCAAGTGCCCCCCCCCTTGCAGTTTTAGTTTTTTTTTTTTACATTAAATCAGTTTCAGTAAAAAATTGTTTATATTGTATATTTTTACAGTTGCCTGCCAGTGTGACTAACAGAGCCTCCATTTTGTTAAATTGGGTGTTATCCTTTGTTACTTTATTAAATAGCATCTCCAGTTTGCTAAACAGAGTGTTTTCCGCATCACCTCCCACTTTTAAATTTAATCTTACACTAAATTTCAGTTTCAGTTGGTTTTGTAATCAAGGTTTAAACCTGCTGAGAGAAGTAGTAATTATTCAGTGGCAAGGAATAATTTGCTGCGGTTTCTGACAGTTGGCCATCATTGGCTTAAGCTCCAGCTGCTTTCTTATTGTTTTCTGCTTTCTACTTCTATATCACTGTTGCAGTATTTGTTATAGAAGGGATGCCCTGCCATGGTCATCCCGACACTTGGACCAGTATTAAAAAAAGCCTAAACGATATCTTGTTTCGTCTTGTGTCACATTTATGCTCCCTGCACAGAATGTATGGCATAAAAGAAATGCACGGACAAAACTACCTAGAACTACTTTTGCTGTCAGTTTGAACACCATTTTTGCCAGTTGCTTTGAATGTTTTGTTGCTGTACTGAATATTTAGCAACACCAGATAAAAATAACCTCATTGGGGCACTTATTTCTTTTTTATTTTACTTTCTTGGTGGTGTATTTTAGGCCGAAGGCCAGCATGGATCCATCTTTTTGCACATCCTCCTAGGCTTTGGATGCGTCTGCTCCAGATATTGAGGAGGAACCATGGTTGATTATCTCAGAGGGTCCTAGAGGGATTCCACAGAAACTGGTCAGGGAGTAAGTTCTGGGTTCTCTTCTAGGTAGGTAACAATGCCAAGAAGTTTCACAACTCCTCTGAAGGCCAGCATGGATCCATCTTTTCGCACATCCTCCGAGGCTTTGGAGGCATCTGTTCCAGATATTGAGGAGGAACCATGGTTGATTATCTCGGAGGGTCCTAGAGGGATTCCGCAGAAACTGGCCACAGAGTAAGTTCTGGGTTCTCTTCTCGAATCTTGCCAATGGTCAGAACCTCTGGCATTTGTTAGGGCTGATGTCCCTTCCAAGAAAAGACAAAAACTGAAGCATGTTTCAGTCTGTCACATGGATTCTCAAAGGAAATGGTAAGAATTTACACAGGGCTTGTCTTCCGCCTTAATAGCCCTAAAGCCTCCTTGGACCTCTACTCCTTCTAAACAGCTTGGAGAACCAAATTCCTCTGATGATGATTCCCTGTCTGATGAGGAGTCTTCGTCCTATTCTTCACAGATGCCTTCACTTTTGGCTTATGGTTCTGAAGATGAAGAGTCTGTTAGCCCCGAGTCTCCTTTCAAGGAATTGTCCTTTGGGAGGCACAATTATTAAGATGATGGAATTCTTTAAGTGGGATTCTTCTCAAGTGTCTGATATTCACAGAAGATATTATGAGTTGCTTCAGGAGGAATACTCATAAACCATCAGCAGTTCTTCCTGTGTTGGCTGCCTTGCTAGATACTTTCAATGCTGCTTCCTAATTCTCAGCCTCTGCTCCTAAGAAACCCAACAAACAATCCTCAGGAGCCTTATAGAACCTATTTTTATTTAAATGTCTTTCTGCTGATCCTGCTGTGGTGTCAGTTTCTTCTGACAAACCTTCTAAACTTTTGCCTTCTAATAAGGATAGCAGTGCAATGAAGAAGATTGGCAAGAAAGTTTATATTGCTTCTACTTTGGCCTTTAGGGTTATTAATTACCAGACCCACAGGATCAAGTATGCTCTGGCCTTGATTGCTAAGGCTCGTTAGGTTATCTCTACCGTCCCCGATTCTAATGGCAAATTCTCTGCCTTATCATTTTTTAGGATCCTCTTCTCAAGTGGCTCGCCACTCTATGAAGTGTAGCTGTGATGCTACTGATGCTTCTTCTAGGTCTGCAGGTTTTGGGTCCATCATGAGGCATGATTCTTCACTTCATCTCCAATCTCTTCCGAAGGACATTAAGGCAAATGTGTTGGATGCTCCTTTAGATAATACAGATCTTTTTGGGACTGCTGCTGCTGACACTCACGCTACAACAAAATTGCTAAGTTTGTAACTAATGCCTCCTACTCATCCCACCACTGCTTATCATTACACAACCTAAAATGGCTTGAACTCCCCAACTATCTCACCTTTATCCAACGAACTACAACTCAGAAATTAATTCATAATCCATCTATGTGCACTGCTCTATCTTTATACTTACTTTATACCATCTTAACAGACCACTCCAATCCAACAAGCAACTGCTCATAAATGTAGAAAAACCCAAACTTTCAGCTGGCCAGATGCTTTACTCCTTTACCATCGCAAAACTTTGGAAATCCCTCCTCCCCAACACTTAGATCCACCCGCTCAGTAACCCTCTTCAAGACATCTCTGAAACAACACCTCTCCTCATCTTGGCTGTGCACATGTGCTAACACCACATCTCATATAACTTAACTTCAACCATCCCAACTATTCTCACTCCCCACTCTACAACTCTGGCATCCTCCTTTCACATCCACCTGTCCTTTTACTTACTCCGCCTCTCCATCCTGTCCACTTCCCTCTTCTACTAACCCTCATTGTTCTACCATTGACCCACCCTGTCTACTTCCTTCTCTTCCTAACCCTTGTAGACCTACCATTGAACCAGGTGAGACATTCAGGTACTCTCACTGCCTACCTTAATATCATACCACCACTTATATCTGCAACAATATCCACTGACTTTGCCAATTCCTGCAACAGGGCTCATATAGCCTATCGCTCAGATAATATCTGATTTGAGAATGAGTACTTGTGTACTGTTTTTTTCACCAATGGTATAAGCTGCCAATAATATGGACTAAATGCCTTTATTATTGTAAGTTCTGTATTGTATGTGAACTGTCTTATATGTGGAGCTTTTCTCCCTGGGACTCCACTGAAAATGAGCATTTTTGGCCCAGCTGGACCATCCCAGTAAACAAATGCAAATAAAATAAATAAATGTTTAAGTCCTTTCAAGAGAAAAGCAAAGCCTTGTGGGATTTTAAACATATTTTGTCTCTCCTGTCACTTAGTTCCAGATAAATTATCCTTCTAGGTCTGCATTTGTTCACAGGCAACCCAGCCAGGCCTCTAAGGACAGGACGGATGGGAGGCAAGCCCCCACTGCTTAGGCTTCTCAGATTTCTGTGACCCCAAAGCCTCATTTATCTAATAAGCCTGCTTCTCTTTGACAATTTGCCCCCCCCTCAACCTTTAGACTAGGTTCTTTTCTCCCCGTGGCTCTCCCTTTGTCTTCCAAATTGGCATCTCGTAGGTTCACAGGTAGGTACTAGGCTATCAGCCTGAGGGCCAAAGCAAGCCTAGCCAACAGTGTATTGGTTTTCACCACCCATGTAGTGTTAAATTACTGCCCCTCTATCGAGCAGAGCCCCAGACATAATCCCAGGGGTGAATTTCCTATTACCCATCCACTTATCAAGGTTTTTCTTGAAGAGCGCTAATGATGAGCTCTGCTTGATGTAGATGAGAATTTGTTCCAGAGCATGGGAAGTCTCTGGGACAAGAATCTATCCCTCCAAAATGTCCTATTTATTGTTGTGGTGAGGTTTAGGTCCCTAGGGTGTGTAGCTCAGGGAGATTGGGATTTCATTAAGTGGAGCATGTCCATTAATTGCGGGTTTGACATGGCTTTGCATGTTAGACTCAGGTCTCCTCGGAGTAAGCGGTATGCAACCGAGTAGAGTTGGAGTTTCTTGAGTTGGTCGGCATAAGGCAACTGTTTGAGGCCAGCAATCCTCTTGTTGAGGTACTTTTGGGGCCTCTCCAGTTGTTTTAGTGTCTATGTTAAATAAAGGAATGCTTAAAATGTCAAGTACAGCATATTCGAACACTTTTAAGCGAACGATTATTTAATCGAGAGCTGACAATGTTGGAAAACGGAGTTCCGAAACATTTTGTTTTGGCCAGCACGGACATATGTGACGCATTACGTCATGTAAGCTACTGCTAATGGCGCCGTACGGTGCAGAATGGGAGAA
This sequence comes from Protopterus annectens, assembly GCF_019279795.1. Taxonomy (NCBI): domain Eukaryota; kingdom Metazoa; phylum Chordata; order Ceratodontiformes; family Protopteridae; genus Protopterus; species Protopterus annectens. The sequence goes on from NC_056725.1 coordinate 1,025,894,620, forward strand.
TTTCCCTTTTCTGCACTGAAGTGCGGTCTCTGAGTTGGTATATTTAAGTAGGGGGGTGTGTGAAGGGTGCAGGAAGGCTTGCCCCTCTGCTTGCACCGTTATGGTATTTTTTTTTTTTTAATGATATATGTGAACTTGCTGTTATTTGGCTTAGTGTACTACAGTACTCGGGAGGGGTAGGTGGCCAAATAAAACTTTTCGGCATTGTGGTTTGTGAGATTGTGAGCTGTCGGTTAAATAAACATTTGCTTAAAGGTGTTCGAGTATGTTGTACTCGACATTTTAAGCGTTCGTTTATTTAACACAGACCCTTGTTGTAGATGTCTTGTGTGGCACATCCCAAACAGGGCATTGTATTCAATGAGGGGTTTGATAAGTGATGAGTAGAGGGGGACGATGACTTCCTTATTTCTAGATGTGAACCCTTTTGTGATTAGGTGGGCCACGTAGACTGATTTTCTGACCACTGTGGCAATGTGGTTATCAAAGGAGAGGTCACTATCCACTTGGGTCCCAAGATCTTTTACCACACTGTCTGTGTTAAGTGAACTTCCTCCTATTTTGTAATTCATGGGTACTGTGTTTTTTACCAAAGGGGATAACAATGCACTTTTTGGCATTTAGCCTGAGGCCATGATTTTGACACCAGGTGTCTGTCTCGGTGAGGCCCTTTTGCAGGATGTCTATGTTGGCAGGTGAATCAATAATGGCACCCGGTTTGCAGTTATCTGCGAACTTGGTTAGCCATAGACTCTCGGTGTTTGCTTGCACTTCGGAGAAGTATATACTGAACAGGAGAGGTCCCAAGACAGAACCCTGGGGCACTCCACTTGTCACTGATTTGGAGTCGGATCTGGAGTCTGTCTCGTAATGTAAGGGTTTATGTTAAGGTTGATGAGTTTATCTATGATTCCTGAATGAGGGATAGTGTCAAAGGCTTTAGCGAGGGCCAGGTAGGCTGTGTGGACCACCTTGCCCTCGTCTATGGCCTTGGTAACTGTTTCAAAGAAGTCTACCAGGTTTAGGAGACATGATCTACCTTTCACAAATCTGAACTGGGTAGCATCCAAGGTTTGGAGGTTACCAATATCTTTGTTTAGGAGTTCCATGATGATACACTCCATGGCCTTGCAGACCAGGCTTGTCAGGCTAATAGGTCAATAGTTCCTGGGGTCTGTGGTGGTTCCTCCTTTGTGGAGTGGGATAACCATTGTTGTGCGCCATTACATGGGCACAGCCTGTGGAGAGGCAGTGATTGAACATGGAGTTTAGGTGGGGGGCTAGTTCACTTTGGAGTTTGTGTAAGACACAGCCTGGGATGCTGTCCGGTCCCATGGATGCTATGTTTTTGGCTTTAGAGAGTGCCATTTTTACCTGCGTTTTTGTGATTGATGGGGCTCTAGAACCATCTGGTATAGTTGCAGGCCCTTTGGGGGGGGGGGTGTAAAGTTTGCACTTAGCCTATCTACCAAGATGTTGGCAATATCAGGTGTCTCTGTATATTTTGCACTGTTCTGTTGTAGCTCTGTACAGATCGGGGTGTTGCCATGGAGATTCTTGACATAGCTAAAGAATGCCTTGTGGTTATCTTTGGTATACGTGGCAATTTTTCTTTCAAAATTAGCTTTGGTGGATTTAATGAGAGATCTTAGTTTCTTACTGAGGCCCATCAGTGAGTTCCTCCATACCTGGGTTTTTACTCTCTTTTGCAATAGTTTCTTCCTTCTGTTGTAGAGTTTGTTAATGACAGGGGACCATCAGATCGTCTTCCTTTTTTTGGAGGATAGCATCTTGGTTTTGTTGGGGATAGCACGATCCATGCACTCATGCAGGTGCTTGTAGAGTGTATTTGTGTAGGATTCAGCAGTCATGACTGTATTGACTGTATTCTCCATCTGCGAGGGTGTCGCGAAGTTAGCCACCTCAGTTTTGAGTAGTGTGAAGTTTGCTTTGGAAAAATTTTTTACAATGGTTTCTTTGTGTGGGTGTGGGGTCGGGATGTAGATATTTAGGATGATTAGTTTATGATCTGATCTAACAAGTGAGGAGTTGATCTCGGGTGTTGAGCATTGGTCACCCATGCTGGTAATGATCAGGTCCAGAATATTGTTGCCCCTGGTGGGGGTGTTGAAAAGTTGATCCAGGACATTAGAGTTTATAAATTCCAGGAATCGTTGAGCAAGGGGATTAGTACAAGAGCAGTTTTCCCAGTTTATGTTAGGGTAGTTGAAATCACCCATTATTATGATATTTGGTTGGACCCTCATTTTTTCCAATGTCCCCTGGAACGAGGAGTGAGGGTCCTGCGTCATGGTGGGGGATCTATAACAAGCTATGATTTGGAATGCGTTTTTGCCCAGGGTTAGTTGCACTTTAATGATTTCAGAGGCATCGTGTTTTGCAACTAGCCTGGAGGTGTGCATGTCCTTGATGAAGATGGACACACCTCTGCCCTTCATGTTTCGCTCCAGGTTTTGTGGCCGAAACGTGTGGTATGGATTATAGCCTGGTAGTGCTGGGGTGCTCTCAGGAGCCTTGAACCAGGTCTCAGTCACTGCAAAGATATTGATGTTCTCCATTTTGAGGAGTGCCTCGAGTGAGTGCATTTTGAGGTTTAGACGCCTAGCATTGAGCAGCATTGCCCTCAGTTTTTTGTCACCTGTAGTTCTTATGGTGGTGGGTTTGTTTTTTAAGTCATCACTTCAGACTCTTGGGTTCTATCATCCATCAGGGTTACTTCATAGTATGGAAATCTCTCCCTCCTTTTTCAGAGATTCCTCAACCTCCTCATCTCTTGGAGGTTCTAGTGTCCCTGTTGAACTAAGGGGCAATTCAATCTGTCCCCCATTCCCAAGTGTGAAGGGGGTTTATTCCAGGATGCTCCTGGTTCCTCAAAGGGACACTTGGAGATCTATTTCTGGATCTCTCCCAGCTCAATATCTTTCTCAAGATTTCTTCTTTTGGATGCTTACTCTTCAAACTCTGTTCTTCAAACTCTGTTTTCCTCTTTTATTATCCCAGGCTTTTCTGGTCCTTGGATCTGAAAGATGCTTATCGTCATATCCCTACTCACCCTCTCTTCAGGACGTTTTTATGTTTCTCTGTGTCTTCCTCTACTTTTTCTGTGCTCTGCTTTGCCCTTTGGCCTCTCTACTGCCCCAAGGGTATTCACAAAATGCCTAGCTGTTGTGATTGACTTCTGCAGGCTCAAATTCAGATTTTTACTCATTTAGATGATCTGTTGCTTCAGGTGCCTTCTCCCAGTCAATTGTTGCTGGCTCTGCAGTTCACCATCATCTCTCTTCTTCAAAGTCTAGGGTTTACTATCAACTTCCAAAAGTCCATCCTGATTTCCTTTCAGGATCATGTGCATCTGGGATGCAGAATTCAGACAGTGCCAATGCTGGCCTCTCTAGTAGTGTCACTGAAACTTGTCTTTCAGTCTCTTCTTTCTCTGACTGCCATGCCAGCCAGGGAGCTTCTTTAGGCCCTGGGATTCATGCCCTCTTCTATTCAGATGATTCCTCTTGCCTAACTGCATATGCAAAAGCTTCAATGGCATCTCAAGTCATTTTGGCTGCAGCATCATTACTCCCTGAATTTCATTGTACCTCTTCTTCCCTGCTTCCTGAAGGAATTAGAGTGGTGGATTCGACAGTACACACTCAAACCAAGCCAGCCCTTTCAGCCTCCAGTCCCTTCTCAACAGCTGTTCACAGATGCTTCAGACATGGGATGAGAAGCATCTCGTTCTCACCTGAATGTTCAGCGTCTTTGGCCTCCCCAACAGAAGTCAGACCAAAACAACAAAGAGATGGGGGCTCTGATTCTGGCCCTTCAGACTTTTTACCACATGTTCTCTCCAGATCTCTTGAAGGTGTACACAGACAACACTACAGTGATGTGGTATGTCAACAAGAAGGGAGACATGAAATCTTACCTACTCTGAGGGATGGCACTTCAGGCTTGGGAACTGGTTTTCAGTTATCAGTTAACACTTCAGGCAGTATACATTCCTTCAGAGTACAGACTTGTGGCACACTCTCTCAGCAAGTTCAAAACGCAGGCTCACGAATGGATGCTTCACAGATGTATTTCTGGAGTTTGCCCATTGGTAGGGTATTCCTCAGGTAGATCTTTTTGCCTGCCTTCTGAAAAGGCAGCTTTGTCTCTTCTATTCCACAGTGCCATGTCATCTGGCATGAAAGACAGATGCACTTTCATTGGAAGGGAGGCTTCTTTATGCTGTCCCTCCTCTTTCTCTACTTCCAAGGGTCCTGCAGAAGATTCAGCTAGACCCCCCATAAATCTTAACAGCAACTACCTTTTGGCTGAGATAGCACTGCCCCCCAATACATCTAGGCAGGGGCAATCACCACAAGTTACCTCACTAGTTGGATCTCATCACACAGGATGAGGGGTCTCTCATCCACTCCCACTTGTCCACTCTGCAACTGACATTGTGGGTGATAGGGTTTTGATCCCTTTTAGGTACCACTTTTCTGAGGACATGCTCAGGGTTTTACAGGAGGTAAGAAAACCCTCAACCAGAAAATCTTATATGTCCAAATGGAAAAGATTTTCGGTCTGGTGCCATGCTCGTAACCAGGACCCTTATTCAGTAGGAGTCCCACTAGTCTTCTCTTATCTGTGTGAGTTGCTCCAGTCTGACTTGGCCTATTCTTCTGTGAAGGCCCATTTATTAACCATTTCTGCTCGTATGCCCTTGAATTCCCGTTTGACTTCTCATTTTGAGGTCAAACAATTTCTTGAAGGCGTTCTGCATATTAGGCCTCCAAGAAAAATATATTTCTCCTCCTTGGGACCTTAATTTTGTTTTGGAAAAAATTGACTTAGGCTCCTTTTGAGCCTGAAGATTTTGCTTCTTTGCATCATTGTACCTGGAAGACAGTTTTGTTGCAGGCTCTTACTTCTGTTGAAGGGTTACTGAGCTCCAGGCCTTTATGGTCATTCCTCCTTTTTTGTTTCTTCACAGTGAATGGGGGTCCCTTCATAATAATCCTTCTTTTATGCCCAAGGTAGCCAATGAGTTGTCTGTCAGTACAACTCCCTTCCTTTTCCCCTTCTCAGTCTGCGTACCTTGGATTTGCACGGACAGCTCAGGTACGATTTGGACAAAACTAGGACTATTCGTAAGTCTGATCAGCTTTTTTGTTTCCTTTCATCACAGGTCTTTGGATTTGGCCGTTTCTAAGCAAACCATGTCCTCCTGGATATCTAAAGTAATTTCTTTTTGTTATTCTTTTCATGGCAAATCTGTGTCTACTTCTGTTAAGGTTCATTCCACTAAGGCTGTTGCCTCTTCTGGTGCCTTCTTCAAGGAGCTGGACATGAATTCCATCCTTGAAGCTGCTACTTGGTCTTCAGAGCATACCTTTACTAAGCACTATAAGTTGGATATGGTTTCTAAGGCCAAAGCAGGTTTTGCTGAAATCATTTTATGCGGGTTTGTTGAGGGCTTTTCTCAGCTTTCCATCTCCCATTTTGTTTCTTGACCTTATTCACTCTCCCTTCTATAACAAATATTGCAACAGTGATATAGAAGCACATAGTACAGTTGTGTAAAATTTTACCATAACAGTAGATGTACTTCGCTTCACTGTTGCAGTATTTGCTCCCTCCTTCCAACCCCCTCTTGCTTATTCTGCATTTCTTCCTTCTAGATGTGCATGAACTCCTTTGTCCTACAGTGACTATTCTCTTCTGTGACAATTCAGTTCTAGGTAGTTGCAATCATACGTCCCTTTTATGCCCTACGTTCTGTGCGAGGAGCATAAATATAACGCGTGGCGTAAATACCTGGACACCATCAGACAGTGCTTACAGAGATTCAAATCACACTGAATAAGATTAGTTATCAGATCACAGCCTGCTATAGAACCCCATCCATGTCTCCAGAACAATCACACAGCATTACTAAATATTCTTTACAAACTCCCCATAAGCAGGAATGGTATTATCCTGAGCGATTTTAACTATGCAATGATTAACCGGGGTTCTATACCACCAACACCGGATATGCACAAACATCCTTAGATTTTAAACAAAAAAATTCCTGTGGCCAGATTCTTAATGAACTTAGTAGAGAACAGAATATATCTGACCTGGTCATAACAAACTTAGCATTTGTATGTACCATCCATCCCTAAGTTATCCCCCTCACCATTTAAGTCTGACCACAAACTAGTAACCTTCTCCATCAAAATCTCCAAATCATCAGACACAAATATTACACAGTTAAAGGACTTCAAATATACAAATCTCCTACAATTATATGATGAAATTTCTAAATTTAAGTATACTGGCATTACCCATAATGTTGATACTGCAAAGAGTTACCCAGAAAAGTTCTACTCGCACCTGGACAAATGTATTAAACTGGCAATCGCAACTAGATCTAATCAAATTGGGAGATTTAAGAGCAAACCACCATGGTGATCTTCAAGCATTAATAAACTATGTAATAAAAGGAAAAATTTCTAAACCTATGTAGTAGAAAAAAGGATCACCCTCCCCACCACCACCATTAAGGGGCCCATCAAACAGCTAGATAAGAAATTAAGAAATGGCAAAAGAAAAACAAAAGCATCTCAAATTACAATTAGCTACAGAAGCCACCGACAAGTACAAATCATTCTTTAGTTATGTCAGAAAAAATAAATACCGAACATTGCTCCAAGCTTATTCATATCAGTACTAACTATTCAGAACCAGCTGATATTGCCAACATACGGGCAAGTACATTTAGTGCAATCTTTAACTCAGGGACATTTACTGGAATCAACCCACCAACCATTAAGAAAGATCATGTACTGAAGGTACTCTCCAAAATGAAGAATACTTCATCCCTGTGGCTAATAACATACATGGATGCCAAAATAATATCCTTAAGAAAGCATTGGTGGACCCACTATTCAACCTGCTCAACCTGAGCCTAGCAACTGGCTTTGCCTCACAGGACAGGTGCACAGCTGTTATGAAGTCACTCCACAAGGATGACCCCACCACAGCCCCAGCAATTACAGACCCATCAGTCTAATGAGTCTTGAATGCAAAACTATAGAATGAATCAAAACTGACCTATCAACTATTATATCAAACATCAGACTTGACCACCAGCAGTTTGGCTTTGTCAAGGGTAGAGCCTGTTTAATGAATTTTGAACTTCTTTGAGAAGGTCGTTCAGGCTGTATACTGTGGATAAGCTATTCACACAGTGTACCTTGAACTCAAGGAGACAATCAATACCAAACCATATGCAAATAAAATAAACAAACCGAGAGAGTTTCATGGTGACCTGTTTGTAGTGAGATGGAGACAGGACTCACACAGTAAGAAGAGAGTTGCATCCTCTGAAGGCATGAAGGTAACCATTGTAGTTCCTCAGGAATCTATTCTGGAGTGGGACCTCTGCTGTTTGGCATCTAGTTCTCAAATCTTATTTATTTATTATTTATTTATTTATTTCCAGTTTGATTACCAGGGAGGTCCACTGGGCCCCCGAGGACCCGTTTTCAGTGGAGGCCCAGGGAAAAAAGCTCCAAAGATACAAATTACAAAAATATGAAAAATATAAGTGATACATTGAGGAAACCAGTTTGTACAATAGGAACATTCATTATTACAAATAGTCAATTACAACTTCATTAAGGTTTTTCTAAAACGGTTATACAATTATAAAGCTATTCTTATAGAGTAATTTGAGAAAATGCATTATATATGCACATAGAGAACAGAGTTAAGAAGATTTTTTTGCATGCATTCATTTTAAGTGTGAATCTATTTACAATATATGCACAAAGAGGTTCAAGGATAAATAGCTGTAGGACATTTTGAGTACTAGGGTACACTCTAGGTAGGGTACACTCTAGGTATGATATCAATGTGATGACTTTTTACATGCATCCGTTTTAAAGTGTGAATCTATTTACAATATTTACACAGAGGGGTTCAAGGATAAATAGCTGTAGGACATTTTGAGAGCTAGGGTACACTCTAGGTGGGATATCAATGTGTTCTTGGATAGTTTTTAGGTGGGGTATACTATATGCACTGCCTCACCTTTTTACACTCTAGGTAGGATATTGGTGTGTTCTTGTACAGTTTTAGGTAGGGTGAAGACAGGTGCATGTCCACTTCATGGACAGATGTTTGAAAAGCTGAGTTTTGAAATTTTCAGAGTTTGCTATTGTTCTTTGAGAGAAAGGGAGAGAGTTCCAAGCCTTGCCAGTAGTGAAAGACAGGAGAAGTTGGCCAGCTGGACTTTTAGGTTTGTTGATAGCAACCAGGTTTTGATGTTCAGATCTGAGAGTTCTATTGGGGATGTAGGATGGAAGGATGTTAGCTAAGGCAGGACAGTTAGATGGCTGAAATATAAGTTTGTGCGCTGTGGTGAGCTGCAGATAGTTTAGGTAGTTTGGTAGTTCTAACCAATTTAGGGATTGAAGGGAAAGACAATGATGGGTGGAATTTTTACAGTTGGGAGGCAAATTTAGAGATTTTATTGTAGAAGCTTTCTAGTTTGGAGGTGATAGAGGATGACAAGTTAGTTAGGAGAGGAGCTCCATATAATAATGAGGGCAAATGTAGGTAGTGGCCAAAGTGTGCCTGGTGGAGTGAGAGAGAAAGTGATTATTCTTATGTAGCATACCTAGTTTTTGGTGGGTTTTCTTAATATTTTCTTGAATTAGTATGTCAAACTTAAAAGGAATTTGTCAATTGTAACACCGAGAAGTTTGGCAGAGGGAACCACTTCAATAGTGAAGTTGGAGTGACTAAGGACTTTGAAAGTATCTTTGTCATAGGAGTTGGACTTTCTGGGGGAGAAGAGAAGAATTTTGGATTTGTTAGCATTAAGGCAGAGGTGATTTTGGCACATCCAGTTTTCATTGGTTGAGAAAGTAGCTTGGGTTTTAAGGAGCAGTTCAGAGATGTTTGAGACAGAGCAGACTAAGGTTGAGTCATCTGCGTATTGAACAATTCTGGCATCGGGGATAGCAATGTGAAAGTTATTAATGAAAATATTAAATAGCATGGATCCAAGGATGGATCCCTTTGATACACCAGTTGGGGTAGGTAGGAAGGAGGAGATGGAGTTTTTCCATTTGACTGCCTGAGACCTGTCTGATAAGGTAGCTAGAGAACCAGGATAGAGAGTTAGGTGGGAGATGCAGGTTTGAGAGGTGAAGGAGAAGGTGTTTATGGGAAACAGTATCAAAAGCTTTAGAGAGATCAAGCAAAACAGTAGAGACCAGGTGACCTGAATCACGGGCTTGATTTATAGTTTCTAAGAAGGAGAGTAGAGCAGTAGTATTACTATGGCCAGAGCGGAAGCCATGTTGGGTTGGTGTAAGAAGATGGTTTTGGGTTAGAAAAGGCATAAGTTGGAAGTGGATGCACTTTTCTAAGATTTTAGAGATTGGTGAGAATAGAGCTTATTATTCTACTTTAATATGTTCAGCTAAGTCCCTAACCTCTCTCCAGACCCTCACTCAAACAGTATTTAATCTTGTTGAAAACAGGTTCATGCAACATTGCCTCCTTCTTAACCCCAAAAAAAACAAAAGGAGGATATTTGATTAACAAAGTTTGCAGATGATTGTAAGCTGTGCGTCATCAAGTCCCCTTCTGACACACAACCAGCATGAGCTTACAATTGTCAACAGCTAGTGTACTGAAAACAGGCTCAAGAACAGTGCCACAAAGTGCAACATTCTTCCATTTGGTAAACAGTGCTACCTCCAGCTAATAGCATAGATAATGCATCACTTCAAACTTAAAAGGTCATCAGAGATGTGGATACTAGGATGGACAGCTGATTTACTTTTAACCATCCTGTTGCACCAGTATTTATGAAATCCTTTTACACTGCACAGCTAATAGCAAAAGATATTTCTTTCAGATCAACACTGATTACACCATCAGTAACCCAGCCACTGGGGATGCACAAGCCAGTGCATTTCTTTGTGCCGGTCCCAAGCCCGGATAAATGGGGAGGGTTGCGTCAGGAAGGGCATCCGGTGTAAAACTTCGCCAAATCATTTCATGCAATCACCAGTAAATATTTCCACACTGGATCGGTCGAGGCCCGGGTTAACAACGACCGCCTCCAGTACTGTTAGCCAACAGGGTGCTGGCAGAAATTGGGCTACTGTTGGCCGAAGGAGGAGAAGAGGCAGAAGGCATGGCCGAAGGCAGGAAGAGAGGAGAAAGGCTAGGATTGTGGTAGTGAGGGTCGGAACTTTGAATGTTGACAGTATGACTGGTATAGGGAGAGAGCTAGATTGGACGGACAGAAGGTTGGTATATTGTGTGTGCAAGAGACCAGATGGAAGGGGAGTAAGGCTAGGTGTATAGGAGGTGGGTTCAAGTTGTTTTATCATGGTGTGGATGGGAGGAGAAATGGCATAGGAGTTATTCTGAAGGAACAGTATGCTAAGAGTGTTTTGTAGGTGAAAAGAGTGTCGAATAGAGTGATGTTTATGAAGCTAGAAATTGATGGTGTAATGATGAATGTTGTTAGTGCATATGCTCCACAAGTTGGGTGTGCAATGGATGAGAAAGAAAAATTTTGGAGTGAATTGGAGATGACTGTACCCAAGGGTGAGAGAGTGGTGATTGGAGCAGATTTCAATGGGCATGTTGGTGAAGGGAACAGAGGGGATGAGGAAGTGAAAGGAATGCAGAAGGTCAGATGGTAGTGGATTTTGCGAACAGGATGGACATGGCTGTGGTGAATACGTATTTTAACAAGAGGGAGGAGCATAGGGTGATATACAAGAGTGGAGGAAGATGCACACAGGAGGATTATATCTTATGTAGGAGGGCCAGTCTGAAGGAGATTGGAGACTGTAAAGTGGTGACCGGAGAAAGTGTAGTTAGGCAGCATAGGATGGTGGTTTGTAGGATGACGTTGGTGATCAAGAAGAGGAGGAAGAGTGTGAGGGCAGCATCAAGGATCAAATGGTGGAAATTGAAAAAAGGTAATTGTGAGGTGGAGTTCAGGGATGAGTTAAGACAGGCACTGGGTGGCAGTGAAGAGTTACTAAATAGCTGGGTAACTACAGCAGTGCTAATAAGGGAGACGGCTAGAAAGGTGCTTGGTATCACATCGGGACAGAGGAAGGATGACAAGGAGACATGGTGGTGGAATGAGGAAGTACAGGAGAGTATACAGGCAAAGAGGTTGGCAAAGAAAAAGTGGGATTGTCAGAGAGATGAAGAAAGAAGACATAAGTATAAGGAAATGAGGTGCATGGCAAAGAGAGAGGTGGCGAAGGCTAAGGATAAGTCATATGAAGAGTTGTATGAAAGGTTGGACACTAAGGAGGGAGAAAAGGACCTGTACCGATTGGCTAGACAGAGGGACCAAGCTAGGAAAGATGTGCATCAGGTAAAGGTAATAAAGGATAATGAGGGAAACATACTCACATGCGAGGAGAGTGTGTTGAGGAGATGGAAAGAGTACTTTGAGGGGTTGATGAATGAAGAGAATGAGAGGGAGAGAAGGTTGGATGATGTGCGGATAGTGAATCATGAAGTGCAATGGATTAGCACGGAGGAATCAAGGGTAGCTATGAAGAAGATGAAGAATGGAAAGGCTGTTGACCCAGATGACATACCTGTGGAAGCATGGAGGTGTTTAGGTGAAATGGCAGTGGAGTTTTTAACCAGATTCTTTAATTAAATCTTAGAAAGTGAGAGGATGCCTGAGGAATGAAGAAAAAGTGTTTTGGTATCGATTTTTAAGAATAAGGGTGATGTGCAGAGCTGTAGTAACTACAGAGGGATTAAATTGATCAGTCACAGCATGAAGTTATGGGAAAGAGTAGTGGAAGCCAGGTTAAGAAGGGACGTGATGATTAGTGATCAGCAGTATGGTTTCATGCCGGGAAAAAGCACTACAGATGCAATGTTTGCTCTGAGAGTGTTGATGGAGAAGTACAGAGAATGTCAGAAGGAGTTGCATTGTGTTTTTGTAGACTTAGAGAAAGCATATGACAGGGTACCTAGAGAGGAGTTGTTGTATTGTATGAGGAAGTCAGGAGTGTCAGAGAAGTATGTAAGAGTGGTACAAGATATGTATGAGGGTATTGTGACAGCAGTGAGGTCTGTGGTGGGAGTGACAGATGTGTTTAAGGTGGAGGTGGGGTTACATCAAGGATCAGCTCTGAGCCCTTTTTTATTTGCAATGGTGATGGACAGGTTGACAGACGAGATCAGACAGGAGTCCCCGTGGACTATGATGTTTGCAGATGACATTGTGATCTGTAGTGAGAGTAGGGAACAGGTGAAGGAGACCCTAGAGAGATGGAGATATGATCTAGAGAGAAGAGGAATGAAGGTCAGCAGGACTAAGACAGAATATATGTGTCTGAATGAGAGGGAGGATAGAGGAATGGTGAGGATGCAAGGAGTAGAGGTGGCAAAGGTGGATGAGTTTAAATACTTGGGGTCAATAGTTCAGAGTAACGGTGAGTGTGGAAGAGAGGTGAAGAAGAGAGTACAGGCAGGATGGAGTGTGTGGAAAAGAGTGTCAGGAGCGATTTGTGACAGACAAGTACCTGTAAGAGTGAAAGGGAAGGTCTACAAGAGGGTAGTGAGACCAGCTATGTTATATGGGTTGGAGACAGTGGCACTGACAAAAAGGCAGGAGTTTGAGCTGGATGTGGCAGAGTTAAAGATGTTAAGATTTGTACTGGGTGTGATGAGGTTGGACAGGATTAGGAATAAGTATATTAGTGGGTCACCCCAGGTTGGAAAGTTTGGAGACAAAGCCAGAAAGGCAAGAGTGCATTGGTTTGGACATGTACTGAGGAGGGATGCTGAGTATATTGGGAAAAAGATGCTAAGGATGAAGCTACCAGGTAACAGGAAAAGAGGAAGACCTAAGATAAGGTTTATGGATGTGGTAAAAGAGGACATGCAGGTGGTTGGTGTGAGAGCAAGATGCAGAGGACAGGAAGAAATGGAAACAGGTGATCCGCTGTGGGCAACCCCTAATGGGAACAGCCGAAAGAAGATGATGACTGATTACACCAGCAGTGTGTACATCTCCTCCCTTTGGGATGTTCCTTTGCTTATCCATTAATTCTTATATCTCAATAAATCAAACAGTCCAGCTAACATTAGGGCAGAAATCAAAATCTGCTGCAACAAATTAATAAGACATGTTGCAAGGAAAAAGTTATCACGCAGTGTCTACCTTTTCTACGGAACAAATCCCCTCCTCCAAGTTAAACAGAGCGACACAAAAAAGGACCTGTACAATTTGGTGTTCTTAAATTCAGCCATGGGATGATTTGCCCCCCACCCCACCTTGAGAAAACAAGTCAACGCCTTAAGGTGGTTACTGGCAAAGCAGTATCGGCATCATGACACTCAAAAGGTGCCTAACACTGCATGCAGAAATATATCACTCTAGCTATTCTCATACATGTGTATTTGTTTACTAAATGGCAGTTATATAAGCTGGTCTTTGCAATTACAACTGGCAATGAAGTAATTATTTTTGCACGGCGTCATAACTGCCCTTTCGCATCTACTTGCACTGCAATCCCTACCTAGTTTAAGTCATAGCTGGAAAACACTACAGGTGAGAAGTGTTATAAGTTCAGCAGGCTGTAGGGGTGGGGCTGGGTGGCTTTTCCCCTTCCATTAGCACAGTTCATTTTTAAAATCATATGACAAGGGATACCACTTGTCCCACTTTGCGCATGGCAGTCCCTTTATGAACAATTGTGTCCTGTGTATTTTGTATCCAAAACGTCTGAATTATCTGAAACTGCTTAAGCAAATCAAATGTTACAAGAATAAACTTTTATTCTGGCAAAAAGTTGAAGTTTAGTCTTTTGCACAAACTGCAGGTATGGTTTGTCCAGCAAAATCTCAGGTTTCTACAAAAAAGTTCCACTTAGAACCCCAGCAGAAAAGAATTTAGGAGATTTTGCTAGATAATTTGTCTTATAGCTACTGACCCTGAAGTAGGACTGATATGCAGCCAATCACCATTACAGTCCTGCTTCTAATTCTGAGTGGACAGCAGCATTTGGCTGGAGGCTGAATTGTTTGAAATTAGTCCTGGCTATGTCCAGGAAAACTAGATTACTTACCATAACAAAAAGTGGGCGGTATATAAGGACCGTCCAATGAAAAAACATACTTTACTTTGAAATCACTTATTCTACCTCAGCCACGTGTAGCTTCTCTCCACCTACCTCCGCGTGCTGTTGAAAGTCCAGCAAGTAATTTAATGTTACTAGGAAACGCACCCTCAGCTGTCCTCGGTTTTCACTCAAGTTTTAGCTCTGTCTCTCTTAATCCCTCCTAAAACTTGTAACTTTGAGAAAAGGTGGTAAATTGCAGTTAATAAATAACTGGAGTTAGAGACTTCTTTTACTTCAATAAATAGTAATACGCATGCTGTTGTTCCTTCAATGTCTCGAATTAAAATATACTAATATTTTAAAAGAGTCCTTGATTATTTCTGGATTTGTCTTAAATGCTTTCACTAGTTTTGGCTCATCGACTGCTGCTTTGCTTCTCAACACTGACTTGCATATTACTAAAATACTCACATTACCTAATTATCTCAGTGAATGCACTGCGGATACTTAAAAACTCGTATTTTAAAGAAACGTTGAAGAAAAGTAATAAATAAATAACTGTCACAAAAATATAAATACATAAAATAAAAACAGCAAATTCACCCTGGTACAGGATGCGCCATTCACTGTGGAAGATATCGCTATAAGACTCAAACATACACAAACATATTAAATAATCTGTATTGCACCGCCTCTGAACAGCCTATTGGCGATAAAGCATGCAGTTAAATTAGGCTTACATCCACTGTGACATATGGCATTAAATGCAGTACTCATCTTTCAACATACTGGTTATCATGGTTTAGCAAATTACTGATAATTAGTAACCGCATTTGAGCAATACCCCTCGACTATCCCTATTTGCAGATGCTGCCCTGACCCTTCAGGCAAAAGGCTGACGAACAAATAAACTGCTCAAAAGTCTCATGACGTGCAATACCTATAATCCCATCCTCTTCACTCTGCCACTTTACTTAGTGCTTATAATATCGGGGTGTTCAATGCAAAACGTCTCCGCTTTGTTTTGATTCCTACCTTGTCCAGCTCTTAAATATTTGCATATTTAGATTTTTTTTTTAGCTGAGGCTGCAATAATGCATTTCTTTCCTCTCAGTGGAGTTGGCACTGCTGACGTCGATGTGATTTAATTCTAACCCACTAAAAACACGTAAGATCGTAGGTGAATCTGATAACACCACAAGCCGATGGGTGTAAACAAATTGCACTCATCATATTTGTTGAATTGTAACAGCTCCTTGCACTTACTCCCTTCTGCTAAACCCGCAATCACCTCAATCCCCAGATGAGGGCGCTTATTGCATTGCATACAGACCACCCCGAGTATGAAAAACTGAACAAATTGGATGCATACGCTGCAGCTGTTGCACGATATTGCAGAATATGTAGTTACATTTTTTGCAATGACTGCTCGCAGAATTGCTCAGTCACTGGTTGTAATAAATGCAGCTTACTGTCCAACCAAATGTGTGCATTCTTTGAAAGAAACCACAGGGGCGATATCCGTCTTTAGACTTGTGTGTGAAACTGAGCGCTGCCAAATTGCCCACTCCCCTATATGCAAAGTACCACCATATAGGGTATTCTCAATTGGCCTGCCTCCATATCGATTGAGCCCTCCTCCTTCTCGAGAAGCCAACCCCTCGCCCCATCTAAAAATCTATTTCAACTGGTATATCTCCAGTCTGCAGAAGAACGTTCTCCAGATATGACAGTCTAGGAATCTTTTGGCGCGAAATGCCCAAGACACTCCTCCAAATATTTATGGCAATCGGTGGGCTGGGTTATTTGATCTTTTTTCTATGAGTGGTATATTTACTTAGGCATAATCAACAACACCAAGCTCTGAGGAATAGTTCTGTCTACAAACAGTCGTGCACCCACTGGGGACTAAGGCACTCCTAGCAGACTGTTGGGATTATTTCAGCTGGAGACAACAGCCAAGTGAAGCAGCGTCACAGACTGTTTGGGTACTAGATCTGCAAGGTAAGCAGAAGAAAACTCATTGTACCAACGTACTGCAGCATCAAAGCCCACAGGCGTAGTTAAGTCAAGCTAATTTATAGGCAGCTGTTGGCTCTGCAGAATTTTGTCTTCTGACATCTCAGCTTTGCGATAATGATGCTGTCCGTGCGGTATTGTTATGTAGAGGGGGCGCGGGTGTGCATTTGTGTCTACAAAATAAAGCAATATTGATTTTCTTGGTGCAGCATGTTTATGAACAGACAAAGTCAAATCTAGTTAGTGAAAACTGACTTATGTCTAAGTTTTTAGCATACAGTAGTCCTCCCGTCATGAACAGTGAACTATCCCAGCAGCCGTTATCTCCCGGGGGGAGATAGTCCAAGTTCTGCACTCTAGGAAACACCAGTTGTCCGCAGTCTGACAGCCGGTTTAAGTACATTTTTTTTTCAAATTCAAAGCCATTGCCAGAACCGTGTTTCTAACATTCACATCAATCAGTAAATTGAATGCCACTGCCAGGAGGTGAATTGTTGGACCGTAGCATTGTATGCTTCTCATGCATTTCTGATTATCTGTTTTAAGTATTTTTTTAATGTCAGGTTTATATACCAAAGTTGATTTATTTTGTGTTTTGCGTTTAGTTATTATTTATTCGTTACTGGTGGCTTTTGTATATCGTAGCTACTAGTGGGGAAGCTGGAACTGGGTGAGCTTCAATTGTACAAGTCCTGTTGCTCATCCTGACCTCCACTAACACCTCGGGATTGTTGAATCTGATGCAACTGTGGATGTATAGTAATGCCCCCCCCCCCCCCCCCATCCACAGTTGTCAAGGACATGTTTTAAAACAATCAAAAAAGGACAATGTAAAACACTGGCAGCAGTAATTAAGCGGTGGGATATTCGGATTTGTTCTTAGTATTTTGGTATGGATTTTGTGTAACGGTAGCAGGCATTGTTTTGTTGTAATTTTTAATATTCTGTAACGGGACAACGCAACTTTCTGAGGCATTTTACATACCTCTCAACTGTCTAGATTTTCGAAGAATGTCCACATTTTGCCTTCAGACTTTTGGTATGTTCTTAATAAAATATAGGTTTTTTTGCATGTCACTGCCAAATGGAGAGTTGAAGTAAAAAAAATAAATAATGACATATGTTTGAGTTTCAGACTACGTACTCCAGAAAGTTCATGTTAAATCAAAATATGTTGTTCCATCAACTTTCTGGGTTTATATGAGCAATGTCTATTTATTTGGGCATTTGGCCACCCATTATATATAGCTTTTTTGCACTTGCAGGTTGAGAGGTATGTCTTTGAATTGTATGATTCATTCGCATTACATTGAGATGCTTGTTAAACTGATATCATTACCAGTTTAACCAATAAATAGTTTTTTTTTTGTGCGTGTACAGCGTACAGCATTAACAACTAGTTAGAAACTGCAATAAATACCTTTATGTGGATATTCGTAAGGTTAAATGTAACCTTTGGTCAAGATTTCTACTTTGATTAGAATTTAGAAGCTTGATTTTGAGAGGTTTGCCCTAAACTTACTTTTATCCCATTTCTATTCAGCTCATTTGCTTTACAAGATGCCTGGAGTGGTGGGCAAGTTTCTGGACGTAGACTTCGACTCGTTACAGCCATGCTTCTTCCCAGACGAGGATGATTTCTATTGCTATGCACCTTCTGCGGCTCCTCCTGGTGAGGATATCTGGAAAAAATTCGAGCTGCTGCCTACGCCGCCCTTGTCACCCAGCCGAGCTGGGAGCGGCGGCGAGCTGGAGGAATCACTGCCGCGCGACTGGGCTTCTGAGCTGCTCCTCCCGGATGACGAGCTGTGGAGCCCGACCTACGAAGCGTGGGGAGTAAGCCGAACCGACAATCTGAACTCTATGATCCTCCGAGACTGTATGTGGAGCGGCTTCTCGGCACGAGAGAAGTTAGAGCGGGCAGTGAGCGAGAAACTCAGTCGTACGGTGGCCTCAGTGCCGGGTACGGGCATAATGAACACAACTTCTGTGGTTAGCACCGGCGCTGTCAAAGCGGAGCCAGAGCTCAGCAGCTCCGTGTCCGAGTGTGTGGACCCCGCTGCTGTGTTCACTTATGTTGTCCAGGAGAGGGAGAATGCCAGCCGGGAGGATACCAGTGGAACCCAGTCATCAGGAGACGAGAGTACTAGCGACTCAGGTAATGAAACGTTTTTTTTTTAATATCACCGTATTCATGTTTTTATATACAAGTAGACGCACAGTTAACCGAATGGCCGGGTCATATTGCACCCTTTTCAGGAAGAATTTGTACCACAAGAATAGAATAATTCAGTTTTGTACAACTGAGTGGCATTGTCTTAAGTGTTCAGTTGTGGCACACACAAGCCTAACATATACGCAGTATATGGTATCTTAAAGATGTTTCAGTTCTGCAATATACAGGTTCATTTTGTAGGGCAGGTACTTGCGTTTTCGAGCCATTATCAAAATGCTGAATAAAACATGCTTGTTTTGTTCTGATGCTACAGAATTGTGTATTGTTCTGATTGTGAAACTCTAGGTACTGTCCCAGTAATACATTATAGTCGGCAATGTTGTGCAAGTGCCAGGTTGCATCTTTTTTCGTGGGGAAGGTGTATAACTAACTAAGGTACGTTTTTTCAGTGCTTCTTGGGTGGTAGTAAGCCGTATTAGATAAGACGCACGCATGAATGAGAGGGCTCTCGGTAATGAAACACCATTGTTTAGGGGTGTGAGGTGGTATTAACCTGTTACAAAAGGAACTTTGGCCACTATATACATAGGCACAAGCCCTGAAATAAATAATTTTAACAGCTAGGGAAAATGACTTGCTTCCAAGAACATTTTTTTCATAATTGTGTAGTTCAAGCAAGAATATTTATTTTGTAGTGATGCTTTCTGTAAAGCAAGGGTCCTACAGCAGCACATTTTGTCAAGTCAGATTTGTAAGGCGGTTGCAAAAAGGGGAAGTCCGCACTGGAGTAGTAATTAATATTCATTTTTCTCTGGTCAGCCTTTCTTCGTGGTGATTGTCGTATTAGGCATTAGTTAACATTTAAAGTGGTAATGCTGTTGTGGAGATGTATCATGGCCGTTTGCAACATATTTATAAATATATACGTGTTTATCATGTAAAAATACTCTAGATGTATATAAGATACTCGTGTGTGTGTGTGTGTGTGATATCCATATAAGAAATGCAGATTGCATTGAATTGTTGGCTATGTTTCTTTTGGTGTAGATAAGACCAGAAGATGGCAGTATGTAATGTTTGCACATTTGTGCAGAGATCGGTACAAGAGACTGTGCTAAAGGGCTGTATTTTGTGCATTCAGAGAACTGTGGACTTGCAACGGTTTTAACGTTTATGTTAATTATCACATACTGTTATTGCTTACTTTGCTTAATAACCCGTGTTACCCTAGCTGTGTGTGTAGGTGTGTAATATCTAGACGCACTTTTGTTAGTTTATTTTGCATTGACATTAGCAATTTATTTTGGTGCTGCTGACTGGGCACATCGTCTGAACATGGTAAACAAAAGACTGGAGCAGCAGTCAATAGCAACTGTTTAGAAAGGTGCAAAATAATATACACGTATTAATGTCCTAAGAGGAAAGGTTTGTGGTGGTGGGGAGTGCTGGACCACCCAACGTCCGTAGTGATTCTTTTGAAGATGTGGTATTCTTCAGTATTTCCCAAATTTGTGCTTAGAAAATGAGGAAATTGTATAAAAATAGCTTTGGTTTGATTTTTTTTTGTATGAAATGGTTTCTTTGCGTGGTGAGTCTAGAAAGACTAGAATACTGCATTGTATTTAATAATGTGGTTAATATTTTGGAATAATGCTTTTAGCATTTTAAACAGAAATTGAAGTGCTTGAGTCACACAGGCTTTTAAACACTTCGTTTCAGAAATGATAGCCATCTCCTTATTTGCCAGAGGAAGGCAGATATTTAATTGGCATGTGCAAAAGTAAGCATTTTTTCCTCCAAATAATGGTGACCTTGGAAGTGATAAGTAGCACAGGGTATGGATGGCATGAGGGTACATGACCCTCCCATAACAACAGTTGCATTCAGATATATATCCACTTGCAGACTTTTTTATTCCAGTGGTGCATGTTCAAGCAGGAATGTTACTGTTTGAGAGATGCCATGTAGACATGGGTGCTATTTAGGCACGTCTTGCAAAACATAGCATGCAAATTTTTGCTCAATCCAAGGATACTATCTCTCACAATTTCATATATAAAGCTTTGTGTACATCATACATGTGCTTCTTTGTACAGTTGCATAGCCAAGGCTTTGTGTACATCACACATGTGCTTCTTTGTATAATTGCATATTTGTGTGACCTAAACCTTAAAACAAAGCAGGGGGTAAAGCTGCATTTAAGCAGTTGTATACCATTTTCCAGCCTATGACCTCCATCCATCCATTCTCAATGCACTCCTAAATGTGCCTTATATGTTGTAAACAAATTCCAGATGGTGTATATCAAACGGGAGGGGTGTGGACTCTGTGTGTGTGTGTGTGTGTGTGTGTGTGTGTGTGTGTGTGTGTGGGGGGGGTGGCAGCAGTCTGTAAATTGGTGTTCAGTTAAAAAAAAATCTGAAAACATCATCCTTTTGTGGGTAGGTCCATGTATTCTCCTCATCTAACAGCTCATATAGACATGCCTGTAGCTGTAGCTGGAATCAACAAAACATGTTAAGGTAATCGGTTAATTAAACTGTTGATTGCATTTATGTCCTTTTGTCAAAGCTGTGCTATGATGTTGGATGTCATTTACTCTCTTTATGTGATTGCTGTTGTATCAGTTTATGCTAAAGTAATGGTATGATGTTGGATGTTATTTATTGACTCTCTAGTTTGTTTTTGTGCAATTTTGTTGGTTTTCTTATAAACGGAGTTTTGTGGGTTGACTTTGTATATACTTTTTTATTGTTTAAACCCCTTAATCACTTAAAACATAGGCAAAATACATTATTAGAAAAGAAAATGAACCATATTAACATTTTTTTCAATTACGTACATTATAACGACCCATATATAGTCATACATTACATAAATTGCTCAATTCCTGCCTTCCCTTAAACCTCGCTCCTCCTTTCCTTCTGAACATTATTTTGCATGTATTGTTCCCACAAATTCCATTTATTTCTGTGTAATTTGATTCCTTTTTTTATAGTTATCTTTTTAATGACTTAATGGCAGGTTATGCCATTTTTGCATTTTTACATGTGTCTTCTGTTTGGTTATTTTGCTTTGTGCCCTCAGGTCTAAAAGAGGCGATTTGGTTTATTCCACTTTCTCGTTCCGTTTAGCAAAAGAAAAGGTAAACACTCATAAAAATACACATTTTGTGTACTTCCAGAAGTGCACTGCAGTGTGTGTGTGTGTGTGTGTGTGTGTGAGACATTTTGCTTGTGTGTGCGGAGTCTTCACACTCCTTTGCTGTTGGGACTGCTGCTTATGTTCCTAGTTGACTGGTCAAATCTGTTAATGGGAGTGATGTGATCCTGCCATATTCTTTTCCTTATGTTGGTCCTATGGCCCTCCCTTTCCAGCCCTCCAGGGAGGAAAGTCCTTATTGGAGCTTACTAATTCAGTCATCGCCCCATAAAAGTCTAGAGCCAGGAGGAAAAACTAGAGCCAGGAGGAAAAACCTATGTCTAAGGAGAGGATTTTTCAAAATGCTAGGGGAGATTGCCTGACAGGTTAGCCATGGAATGCATAAAGTGAACATTCCACTGCCTTTTTTTGCCTACATAGCTCTTTCGGATTCCCAGTTTCATAACCTGGAATTCAGCTACTTGGGTAGACAAGACAGAATTTGATGACAAAGAAAAATGTCAGGAAACTGTCTGTACATTATTGCAGTTTTGAGGATCACAGTTAGGGTCCTCAAGCATAAAAATGAGAACTCGTGCATGCACACGTTGTGTGTATGTATTTTACAAGCGCACACATGTAGATATAATTACACGCACTATATAGATATGAGGGCACTTTTCCATTATCGGGGCAACAGTTGTAAGGCGTGTGGATGGATAGACCTAGCCTTGAAATTGCAATGTGTGTGTGTGTGTGTGTGTGTGTGTGTGTGTGTCTGTCAAAGTCATCTTAGGCAATTTGGAGCCACCATATTTTTGGGTGGTTAGATTATCTTGGTCATCAGCAGCCTTAATCTGAAGGACATGAATAGGAAATTTACTTTTTTTTCTAGGCATATCATCAGGTCAGCAGAATGGCAGTACTATTGCCACACTTTTTGAAAATTTCAGGAAAACGTATTTTATTGCACTGGCTAGTTATGATGGTAATAGTGCTTGCACCCAGATAATTTTAAATCACTAGAAGGAAACTGATTTTTGTCTTGTAAGGTCACTGTTAAAGTGATTAAGAAAATGTGTATTTAATTAAAGCAAATGTCATTTCTCGTTTTACTAGCACAGTTTGAAGGTAAACTTCTTTTCTGTTGGTAATCTGTTGCCTCACAATTGTTCAAATATGTCATTGAGTAAGTTCTTTTATTTTAGATTTTCCAGAATAAAATACTATGTTTTTATTTCGGCCAAGTGACAGAAGGATGTTTACAGATTTTGTAGTTTAATCTTAATGTTGTTGTGTTTTCCTCTGCTGTCTGGAAGCTTGTGCTAGTCATGTCCAGTAGTACCATCATGATTTAGTTCTGTCTGAAGGGTGTTACTTGAACTGTTTGGCTAACAGAATTGCTGTTCTGAATCGAGGTAGTAGATAAACCATGATTTCCATTATTGTGTGTGTGTGTGTGTGTGTGTGTGTGTGTGTGTGTGTGTGTGTGTGTGTGTGTGCGCCTCTTTCCTTGGGCTAAGACTGGCCGTGATAATTTTTAGTTTAATTATTGGCAGAGATCCCCCAGTGGAAGGTCAGCATCTGTCACAGACTTGAGTAATACTATCAGTCGTGGGAAGTGGTGACTGAATTGATAGCAACATTCTCTGATTCTAGGAACCACTACATCAATCATTGTATATGAATGGGTTTGACTTAATGGCTGCTTTCTTCCATCCATCCATTCTTTGCAAAAGTCATTTAGGTTTAGCTTACAATCCCATGGTCACTTTTAAGGTGTCACAAGTGGCTTTGTTGGCATCACTCAGTTTTAATTTTTAATCAGAATACATATGTTTCTGAAACCTTAGGTCTTAATGTTACTTCATATTTTCTTTACTTTTCTCAGATTGCAGTAGTACCTTAGGTCTTAATGTTACTTCATATTTTCTTTACTTTTCTCAGATTGCAGTAGTACTGCTACTATTCGATTTATTAAGTAAAAATGCACATCTTTCACCACAGCACAGTTTTATACTTTTCTTGCAGATGTTAGCTTTTTTGATTCGCCTGCTGATTAATTCAATAGGTACCACTGCATTATTTCACATGCAGCAATATATTTTAACTTTCTTGTTGCTTAAGTGGTTTTATTAGAGATAACATATTTGTATTTATTAAGCAGTACTACTACTTAGAAAAAACTTTGGAGATTGTTTAAACGTGGCTAAACTATTTATGTTTGCATTTTTTCAAGAATGAAAATATCTGCTCCTAAGTGAGAGAAAGATACCATTAAGAAATGCAGCGAGATGGATTGTTTGTTCCCCCAAAATCGGGTGCATTTTAATCCTGATTTGTGCATAAAACAGTAATGATTCTGGCAGATGTTTTGCATCCTGGTCACAGAGGCATGATTAAGTGGTTTTATTTACAGAACCAGAGGTAGCTATAATGATGGATGCAACTGAAGAGACAATTTTGTCTTCAATGTATATTAAAAGCAAGAAGCAAATGAAGCCTTTGAAAGCCCTGATGTCTGTCTATAATATGCAGAAAGCAATTGTTTTAATACTCTTTGAAAACGCGTATCTTTATCTGTTGCTAGAGCATTTCCTTCTCTAGTCCCAAACAGTGAAGTACTTGGATTTGATTGTTAATAATAATAATAATAATAATAATATTATTAGATACCATATAGCGTGGCTCTGCGGATATACAATGTATTGTGAAATGTAGATTTCAGTGCATTATTTTATGCTTACAGATGTAATCCAAGTTTATTCTGTGTATGTGAAATTTTGTTATGTCTATTGGCATATGTGCAATCCAGTATGGTTGTGTGTAGAGTAAATTGGCCAGTTTTTGTTTTCATTTTCAAATCTTGAGTTGTATAGCTTGGTTGTATGTGATCTGTGAATTATGTTTACAAGCAGTGTTATAGTTGGCAGCAGTTAAGTGGCAGTAAAACCCAGAAAGTTAACTTGTAGGCCAGGAGAGACTCTTGGAGCCATTATGGTTTATGTCCGTCTGTCTGTGTCTCTGTTTCTCTTGTGCTCTGTCTGTTTCACTCACTTTTCACATTAGTGATGTTTTTTGGCTATCTCTTCAACACATCCTTAATGACAACTAGCTAACCAATTGAAGTCTACAGAATTATTTCTTGTAGCTACAAGAAACATACAGGAAATTTATATGGCAGATCAGATTTCTTTTGGCCTTTATTTTAACTCTTTTACAGAGAGTGCTGTCTGAGACCTGTATAAAGTAACTGTAGAGCTGAAGCTACTGTCTTACTATCCTTGTAAAGGGGTACTGTTTTTATCCAAATCTCTGTATCATAAAGCTTGTAGGTTTTTGTATTAACCAGTCCATGCCCTAGTGTACTTAGGCCAAATTCAGGAAAAGTTAAAAATGAAACCAGAGTATGGAATCTGTAGTTGTCAATTGAATCTGTCTCGTGCTGTAAAGTCTGTCTCCCTGCTGCAGAAAGCTATCACACATCTCTTCTTGTAAAAGCTGTGCTGCACGTCTGAACATCGGCAGCTTGTCTGGAGAGGAAACACTTCTCCCCAGCCTTTGTGTTCTTGGCTGCTGAGTAGAACCTTTGGTAGGGTCAACAGTAAAATCATCATTCAGTGCCAGACATATCCAGAAGTAGTTTCTGCTTTGCAGTTCTTGTACTCGCACTTGACAAGGGTGGCTACAGAGGTAAATTTAAATTGTAAGAAAATTTGCATGTGAGGAAAATGTAAGTATTAAATGTGCTACAAAATTTGTCATACTGGCATTAATAACCCCAGTTACAAGCACTTTTCTGCTTATTTTCTAGCCACTTTTCATATAATTTTTATTGCATTAACTATATCAGTAAGGGGGTTGCCAATGCAAATATTTCAAAGCTGTCAACACCAAGATGTCTTGCACTGATAATCTGGCTACAGTAAAAAAAAAATTAGAGCTTGAAATTGCAAGCACTAGGACCGGCTGGACAACGTCTGCTTACACTCCTCTGTTCTCCAGACTAGGTGGAGTCATAGCTCTGGTCTCTACAGTTTCTTTCCATAGGTAAAGAGCGAAGCAATATGTAGGAATGCGCCAGTTTGTTGCCCTTTTCCCTTTTTCATGTACTGTACACTCAATTATTGAGTTTTCTGCCAAATGTTTTAAAATTATTGAGACTTAACGCCAGAATCTGGTAAGAGGATGTCTGTCTTCAGTAACTTCAAGACAGGTTGGCATATAGCTTGTCCCCACACTACTGTATTCCCTCCCAATATCCTATAATGCAATTCATGTCCAGCTGTCTTGCTTTACTCAGCTTTGATGATATAAATGACAATGGCTGCAGTTGTCAAACCTTGGACTAAAAATTAAAAGCTAGTGAGTAGATTTTCTGTTATTTGTCTTGGTAGTAGTATTCTGATTTTGTTCTAGCTGTGGATTTTCAATGTACAAGAGTTTTTTTGTGTTTTTTCCCTATACCTTACTCCATTGGGACTGCCTGTCCTATTCTTTCACTATCTTCACAAATTTAGAAAAGAATAAGAGAATAAAAGGCATTTACCCCTTTTGTTTCCTTGTTTATTGGTAGACTTCTGCTCATCTTAAAAAAAAAAAAAAAAAAATTAGATCACTCACTCAAAATGTTCCTTTTCGGGAATAAGATTCTCCCACAAGACAAGCACAGCCATTGATGATGTTTGGAGATGAGCACACTACATAAAACGTCTGTATCTGTTGAACATTTATTTACCTACTCTATAGCTTTGAGCAAATCTCTTAACCTTATAGTGTTTCTGGAATGAATGGAAAAAAAGGTCACATTGATTAATGCTCTATTCAAACAAATTCAGATGCAGATTAAATAAATACATTTTAAAATCAGAAGAAGAACCAATTAAGATTACTAATGTTTGGTTGCTTTTGGTATGGGAAGAAGCAAGGTCCTCTAAATCTTAAGATCCAAAGTCTTCTATTTTGGCATATGTCCACTATGCCCCTGAAAAAAAAATTAAAGCGCCCATAAAATTCCTAAGCTGCATCATCCTTCCACTTGGGTGCCCAAGTCTGCGGTAGGTAAAATGGATATGCCCAAGCCTGCTGTAGGTAAAATGGATGAGATGCTCAAGTCTGCTGTAGGTAAAGTGGATGAAGATATGTAGAAATTTATTGTGCATGTTATAGAGTCGAAATCTCCATTTAAGCAGTTGTTTTAATTCAAAGTGTATCAATTTTGAGTGATGGACATCTGCCAAATATTTAAAGTTTGAGGAGTCCCTTTTGAGGGCTGAGAAAAGACAATCCTGCTGGTACTGTTGGAGATGGAGGTGCCTCAGCTCTGATTTTCTCAGAGGTCACATTGATGTTTTAAAGTTTCCCAGTACTGACAATCCTATCTGCCCCACTAGAAATTAACTATGATAGGCTGGTAGTAGTTGTTGGGCGGCCGCGGTGGTGCAGCGGTTAGTGTTGCCGCCTCACAGCAAGAGGTTCTCCGGTTCGATTCTCTGCTGGGGTGCCTTCTGTGCGGAGTCTGCATGTCCTCCCTGTGGTCGCGTGGGTTTCCTCCCACATCCCAAATACATGCAGTAGGTGGATTGGACACTCTAAAATTGGCCCTAGGCGTGAGTGCATGTGTGTGCGCCTTCTGTGGAAGGTTGGGTGCCGGGCTGGCAACTCGACACTGTAAAACTCCACTGCCAATCATGAGCGGACAGATGATCCGCTGTGGCGACCCCAACCGGGAATAAGCCGAAAGAAGAAGGCTGGTAGTAGTTGTTAAAGTTGAGGCTTAGGTCTTGTCGTATGCAGCACTCCTGCTCAAATGTCATTCTCTGTCAAACCTGTTAGATGCTGCTTCCTCTAACATTAATGCAGCAGGTGACTGTCCCTTTGATGCCAGCCTGCAGGATGTTGACAACTGGCAGCATTTGAAAATCATTTGTCCCTCCACCCTTTTGTACTGGGAGTCCGTCATACACGGCAGTCAGATAATGAACAAAGTATCCAGAAGGTGATCCATCCCTTTCCAAAATGCGGTGTCTTCCCCACCGCAACCTAAAGTCCCACCCAGTCAAAGGACTGTAGCAAAACTAGAGGCCCACGATCTGCTTAAGAGAATCACCAAAAAGGTCCCTCCCAGTTAGAAAAAAGACAGTAACTCATAAAGTAAAAAGACCCAAGGCCAGTGTCTACATGAATGATGTAAGTCCTTTCAGATGAACATGGTGCAGTCCATTCTTGAGTGTTCCAAAGTGGATACCTGAACGTCAAGGTTGCTTTCCTATGCTTCCAAAGAGAGGAAAGTAATTTTCATCCTGAGACACTGCTGTGTTATCTTACCACAATCCCCAGGGTGATCACTAAGTGAAGTTGTGACTCAAAGGTTCCAGGGTAGTCTCCCCTTCATACCAGCTCTCACAATATGCAGTCTAATTGCTTCCATGGATGTATTACTGGAGTTTTTCTGGTGTATGGGAATAACAGCATCAAGCCAAGAGTCTTGCGGAGTGTTTCAGTTGCTGTCTCTTGATGCCCTTTGCATGGTCCTGTCAGACAACACAGACATGTTCCATCACTGTTAGAAGCATTGCTTTGACCTGTGTGCATCCGTATCCCACTTCAGATGCCCAGCTTTTCTCTTGTTCATTTTTGGGAGGATGCCCCAGGGATGTGTTCATCTAGAGGTGGCCGTCAGGGCTGGTGTATGACTTTTCCCCCAGTTTCTCATGAGGCCCAATTCCTTAATGGCCAAAATTGTAAAGCCAAATTCATTCTAATAGCCTTGTTTTTGGTTCTAGCAAGTCTGGTTTCCTTTGCTTTAGCATCAGCTTTTGCACAGGTCTGTCTTGCTGAAGCAACCTGGGTCCTACTGTCTCACCCATTTGACAAGCCACTCTTGGAAATTCACTCCCTGAAGTTGACCACATGATTTCTCCAGTTCCGTTGAGGGGCAGGGACAGTGTGGTGCAGATCCTACTTCTGCATAGACGCCTGCCATCAACTAGGCCCGCTTCTTTGCTTGAGCAACTGCAAGATGACAGCCTCTAATTGTGGAATATTCATCTCAAATTGTCACACTTTCTCTTTTGTGAAAGTACGTCTGACAGCTACATTAGATTTTCATCTCTGTGCAAACTCTTTGACTCTTGCCTCACTAAGTTTACAAAACCTTTAAAAGAGGCATGCTCAGGAATGTTCTCCTTTCAGATTTCGTCTTTCTCCTTTGGACTAGCTTCCTCAGCTGTTAAAAATCTTTTTTTTATTGATTAGTCACCTCAACCAGTAAGCTTTAAAATTTGCTGGCTGTGGGTGTCCCTCCTCAGTCTAATTTTTCCATAAAGACAGGGTATCCATGAAGATAAACCAATCAGTTGACTTTCAGCTATTCTTCACCTAATAATGCCACCCAGACATTCACTCCCTGAAACTCTTAGCATCGCATCTTCTGTTTCACTACTTGCCATTTATTGCTCCTTGTCTACTCGAGTGGTATAAATAATTGCATGTTAAAGGTGAAATGCATGAAAACTGTACAAGGACAAATGGAATTTCTTCTCCATGTTGACAGGGAATAGAGGACTACATACTTTCCAGCTCCATTCCTTTCAGTAATTGCATCATTGTCCTGACTAATTTGATTCAGAGCTTAGCTATTCCTGCTTCCACTCTGGTTACCATCTGACCCTGTTTGTGCAGGACAGTCCCTGTTTGGGCAGTTGTGTCCTATGGAGAAAAAAAAAACTAAAAAATGGCGACTGTCCTGAAATTGTAGTTTTCTTTAATGGTTGCACAAAATCATTTTTATATCTGATGCACTTAAATGTTATATGAAACAGCATAAGCAATTCAATTGCTATAAGAATACCCCCCCCCCAAATAAAAAGTACTATCCTTTGCACTGGCAGTGGGTTTGGTTTGTCATGGAAAATCTCACATTTCTACAAAAACTGTCCCACTTCAGGCATTTTAAAAGATGGCAACCCTAGCTTCGTCTGGATATGGATTTCACGCTTTCAAGCCAATAGTCTCAGTTGAGTTGAAACTGCGGTGGTGGTGCTGTGGTAGTGGTGTCGCCTCACAGTAAGATGTTGTCCTGTTCGATTCTCAGCTAGAGCGTCTTCTGTGTGGATACATGCGTGAATGGTCGTACCTTCGTTGAAGGTTGTGTGTCAGGGCCAGCAACTCGGCACGTAAAAATCTAGTGCCAATCATTAGCGGACCGGAGTTCCGCTGTGGCGACCCCTAACCGGGAAAAGCCGAAAGAGTCTCAGTTGAGTTGAAGTACCTGTCATGAAATACATTGTTTTTTAGTGGCAGCGGCATTGCACAAGTCCCAACATTTGTATGATTCTGACAATGTGTGAATTCAGAAAGTTGCGTTTACCCAGTTAAAGCATTTTCTGCTGTGGTGCTTCATCCCCCACACCTGCTGACAGTGGATCTGCACCCCTCACCTCTGTATCTCAAGAGTAGGCCATCTGTCCCAGAATCAGTAAATATATGCATTCTTCCAGTTTGAACTTAACAGTTTTAGTTGCAGCACTTGGATTTTAAACAAGTATCTGCATGATTATGTGTAGAATTCGCTATCCATGTATGCATATGCTTATGTTTTAGACGTCCTAATGTGCTACTTGTGCCAGGTAAGTGATTGGGGGGGCATCCCTAGCTATGGGGGAGGACGTTCACCTTTAAGTCTGAGAACCCATTCTGTGTTTAGTGCTGTTTGTTATCCCACCACATTTGGCCTTTCACACAGGGACACTCAAAGCCTAATGTGTCCATCGAGATGCATCTTACCCAAGCCATTCATTTGCCCCTCTTCTTCCCTGAGTATTCATATCAAGTAGGATGTCTGCTTCATTATATGGCTGTACCCTGGTAACTCATATTTTTTTAAATGATAGAGGAAGGCAGCAAATGTGGTCAACTATTTGTATCACTGTCCAGAATAATGCTTGTACAACATGTATCTGAGCTTTGCTCTTTCTAAGCGTTTGTCTAGTTTTGTCGTACTTAGTATGGGAAAATTGCTATCTCTGCAGCTAAGGCCCACAAGTTTAGGTGATAAATGTAGAGCATTTGCCTGATCTTCCTTCAGCGAAGCTAGATGTGAAGTCCAGGTCTTCTTCTGAGGGCAATGTTTAACTGGGGAATGTTCCCATAGAGTATACCCACGAGGATTTACTCTTACTGTTACAGAGGCTGGACCTCTTCACTACAAAATGTATGCATTTGCCACAAGGTAGAACTGAAAAGGTTTGTTTCAATATCCATAACATACATACCTTCTCTCCTTTCTATACCAGTGGTCTAGCTGGTTTATAGCAGTGATGGTGAACCTATGACCTGTGTGTCAAAGGTGACAATCCATGACATTTTGGTTGACACACAAGTGTTCACCAATACCAGAGTTGCCAAAGAAACTGGACAAAAATACAAGACTTGTGTGACCCTGCACTTGCCTATTAAATCTCAGCAACAAAAAAGTGATTGCATTTGATTTGATTATCAATTAATGTGTTCCATATTTTTTTCAGTTCAATTCAAAATTACAATTAAAAGTAGGGTAATTTTTTGGTGCGCAATTTTAAGCCCACTTAACAGTGAGCATATCATTTTCCCTATTGTAAGTCACTGATTTTTCTTTTACTTTTATAATACATAGCAGCGCACATGATTGGACAGTATTTTCTTGAAATAATTCTTTACATATTAATTTATCTTTTGTTGGGGGGGGGTGACACGCTAGCAGAGTCACAATAAGCATTTTTCAAATTTTTGACACACTGAGCCCAAAAGGTTCGCCATCACTGGTCTAGAGTTTTATTTTTATTTTATTTTTCTCCTTTTGCTCTTCAGCATGTCCACAGATCTGGAAATACCTAGGGGATAGTGAAGGATAGATAATAACTTAGAAAATGTTGTCTACCAAGCCTAATGCCTGCAGCGTTAGTTTTGCTGCTATTGTCATAGTTAAGTACATAACAACATCTGTTCCTACTTGCCCAGCTGCCAGAGTTGATTACTTTAGTTGTGTGAGAATATAAATATGCTGGCTAACTGTTACTTCAAGATTTTTGTTTAGTAAAACTGATTTTTCCTTGCTTTACCATTATAGTTGTTTGCATACTGATAGAGGCAATACAAAAATTACAAAGTTGTACTTTCTTTTGCAGATGATGAGGAAGAAGAGGAGGAAGATGAAGAAGAGGAGGAGGAAGAAATTGATGTAGTGACTGTGGAAAAGAGGCGGTTGTCATCCACTCGGCCATTGACAACACTTCTTATCACAATGCGTACAAAGAGTGCTGGCTTGGTTACAGCTAAGGGCAATCAGAATGAGTCTTTGATGAAGCGATGTGCACCAATTCATCAGCAGCACAACTATGCTGCCCCTTCCCCATACACAGAATGCAAGGATGTGCCTCCTCCGAAGAAATCTAAGAGTGACATGGCCCGTCCAGCGAAGAATGTAATTACGACCAAGTCCAAGAGCTCCAGTCCTCGAAGCTCAGATTCAGAAGACAGTGAGCGCAGACGAAATCATAATATCCTTGAACGCCAGCGACGTAATGATCTAAGGTCAAGTTTTCTTACATTAAGAGACCACGTACCTGAACTAGTTAAAAATGAGAAGGCAGCCAAAGTGGTCATCTTGAAAAAGGCCACAGAATATGTTCATTCCCTTCATGCAGAAGAACACAGGTTGTTGTTGGACAAAGAAAAACTGGAGACCCGGCAGCAGGAATTGCTGAAGAGATTAGAGCAAGCAGCTGCTTGCTGATTTGAACGTTTTTTTGGGTTTAAACTTTAACTGCCTGTTTTGCACATTTGTTTTCATTAATTACATGTTAATGGCTTTTGACGTTATGAATGTTGGGTTTGCCCACAACATAGTTACATTTGAACTGGACAAAGTGTCATTTTAAGGATTTCAGAAGAGTAAAGTTTGCTGACTATACACTACACTGCCAGAATGTCATAAGTGTTTTTCTGGTGATGATAACTTCTTGGGAATTTGTTTTATTTTCCTGTTTTGAACATAGTGAATTGGATGACACACTGGTTGGTTTCAGATGGACAACTTCCTTCCCAGTGGTACATTGACAGCTTATTTTCTGGGTCATTTACACTTTAAAGGTTGTGTACCACAGGAAGGTTTTTTTTATGTAAATACCATTTATATACAAGCCTTTTTTTAAAGTTTTGTTTTATATGGCCTGTGCCCCAAACTGCCAGTTTTCAACTGGAATTTATACTTTTAGTACTGTAATGCCTCATTGTTTGAGGAGCATGTTTTTGTATACGAATGTATTGTTTAATCTGTTATGTACTGTACTAATTCTTACACTGCCTGTATACTTTAGTATGATACTGATACATAACAAAATTTGATACTTATATTTTCGTATGAAAATGAGTTGTGAATGTTTTGAGTAGATATATATACTTTATCACTTTTTGGGCTAAGGCGTTCTTTTGTACAGAAATGTTACTATATATACCTTTTGCCCTGTCTAGCTCTTCATGTTAATGTTCATGTTTTGTTCTTTGTTCACTCCATGGAACTGGGAAACCAGAAATGTTCTTTTTTATGTTTTTTCCATGATGTACATTTTGTGCTGCGTCTTATAGCACTTTTGAAATACCTCATGTTTATGGAAATAAATAACATACAGAAACTCCGTGCTTCAGGTTTTCCTTTCTGAGGCTCCGTTATGTATCAGCAGACAGTAGACACATTCCACGTCCTTGCAGACATTTCACTAGGCAGGGCCTCTTTTCTGGCAGGCAGCGGACTTGTATTAATGAAATAAAATACTGTTTCTCTGTCCCTTGCATGCACATTTGACCAACAACAGTAATAAAAATAAGTCCCTATAAATGAATGCAAGGAATCTGCAGGCTAGCTTTCACTGTTATGTTTTTATTAAACTGTATGCTTCTGGTTTACAGACTGGCCTTGATGGCTGAATTACTACTCTAGGTGTTGTCATGATATTCTCTTGCACTGCATCCCTCTTTGAAGTCATGGCTGCAGTGTGCCTGCTTTTTGAATAGAAGGCATAGTCACTATCGAATAGAAGGCTTTTGGAGCTCCTGCATTGTTTACATAAAACGTATTTTTAATTTATTTGGTTGTGTATTTGTTTAATCTGTAAGTTAGAGGTAAGGGAGAAGCTCCAAGTGAAATATACAAATTTGAAAAAAATATTTTTTGTAATTAGATTATATAAAAGCTTTAAAGATGAATTGAGTGGAAAGAGAATTTTAGACTGCAGTGATCATGCCGGTAAAACAGCGGTGAATTTGCAAAGCTGTGCATGTAGCTATGCTAAATACTGAATGCCCTCTACAAAATAGAAGGAAGACATTTTGCAAGTGAACACACTTTAAAAATGAACTAGAAAGAGCAGAACAACAGCAGTATTTCTGCTGCCAGACAAATGGGAACTGTGCTCACAGTTTTGAGTATATAAGTGTCAGTGGATACTTTTAGATAGTTAGATACTGTAATTTAACAGACCCTTGATATAAACTAATGTTGTGGAATTCCTGTCCATATCCATGATACAATACCCGAGGTGGTGGTGCTGCAGTAGCGTTGTCGCCTCACAGTAAGACGCTGTCTGGTTCGATTCTCAGCTAGAGCGTCTTCTGCATAGAGGCATGTGTGAATGGGCTTACCTTCGTTGAAGGTTGTGCGTCAGGGCTGGTAACTTGGCACGTAAAAATCAACTACCAGTCATTAGCGGACCGGAGTTCCGCTGTGGCGACCCCTAACCGGGAAAAGCTGAAAGAAACAAACATCCATGATACAGAAATGGAGAATAGTTTAAGTGTGTCAGATAACCGAGGGGCAAGCACTCTATCAAAATAGGAATTTTTCATGGAAACGTGGGCAGAAAAGTGACATACTGGCTAGCATTCCTGCCTGATGTTGCATTCTCTGGTTCATTTCTTAGTTGGGATGCCTTCTGTGTAACCTCTGCTTGTCCTCCCTTTTGTCTGTATTAGTTTTCACCCTGTGCTTAGTTTTTGTTTTTACTGCCCAAAACGCATGCCATATATGAATTGCCAAAGTTCCTGAATGCCCATAGGAACAGTGTGTATGTGTGAGCCACACAACCTCCTGGGATGGATTGACTTCATGTTGTTTCATTGCCTAGATCTGACAGAGTACTTTGAGAGGGTCCGACTTTCCCTCATGCATCTAAAGTAATTTTTCAGAAAATGAATGAGCTTTGGAAGTACTTGTATGTGAGACGCCAAATCCAGTATATTGATATTTGATTGGATGAGAAAAGAGATGCCAGATCCAGTATATTGATATTTGATTGGAGGAGAAAAGATGGAGTGTCAGAGTTCAGTTGAATAATACCACTACTACAGTTGCATTAGTAATTAATAGACTTGTTTGCAGAGTGCCTTTCTGAAGGAGAACTTTAGTGTGTGCTTTTTCCAAGTGGGGGGGGGGGGGTTGCTTTTGACATTACTGGATCTTTAGCTTACCCACCTGTTTTTCCAGTCTCCTTAGCAGTTATTTGAAAACTGAGTCTTTATAAAGAGTGAATTTACTGAGCACAGATCTTGAGCAAAAGTGTACTTATTCCACTAAGAGTAAATAGCTCAGTGCCATGCAAGAAATGCATACTTTAAGTGCTGTTGTTCTGTGTCTTGAGTTAGAGATTGGGCTTCAAGCATTTGTTTCCTCTGGTATGTTTCCTGGCTGGGGGGTCTTTGTTGCAGAGTCTGCATATCTTTCCTCTGGCCACATCTGCATGGGTTTCTGCTGGGGTCTGTTTTTACCAGCACTTAAATACTCACACAAAGTCTTTAGACTGTAATTTATTGCTGCAAACAAATTTTTTTCAGCAAAAGAGCATTCCTCCGTGTTATGTGAAAGCATGTAGTACATTAAACATCAGCATTATGTAAATAACATCAAAGCCCTGTAAACATAGACTGCGGCCATAATTCAATAGCCATATATTTTTTCAATTCTAGTGGAAATAAAGGTGCCCCTGAATGTTTTATAACATGCCTATAAAGGGTATTTATTTCCCTTTTAAAGCGGACATCACTCAAATGCTAAAAAAAATGAGGTGTAAAATGTTGGTGCTCCGTACCAAACAATGTCTTTTGTTGACCCCCATAAAACTTGTAATTCATCTGTTCATAGTGGCTAAAATACCCAGGTAAGGGTTTGTCAAATTTGCAAACATCAGGCAAAATGTCTGCCAATTGTCTATCCAAAAGTAGTGTCCCAATGTTTGTGAATTAAAGACTGAAACAACTTGGCATTGGAGCCAAAAGTAGTAGCAGTTAATCCCAAGTAATGGGCTGATTTAGTTTGTATAGTAAGAGTATTGTTATGATTTAAATCTATTCTTGGTATCTGCTTTAGATTTGGCATCTATAACTGCAGAACAGTCGATAGTTATCATTATCTGAATAAATTCTCTTGATCCTGTAAAACTGTGACAAAGGTATATTGTCAGTAATGGATGATGATAACTTGTTGCTTCTAAGCAAATTTTTATAAAGCGTCTTTCTGTACAAAGTCGTACATATCATCCCATCACTTCATAAGTATATTAACATCCAAAAAGGAAATTTGTGACTGGTGGTAATGGAGGCTAAATTGTAAATCTCATTTATTTTCGTTAGGGTCTACAATAGGTATACAGATCTCATCAAAATCGTTTCACTCCAGCC
Source organism: Protopterus annectens (assembly GCF_019279795.1). Lineage (NCBI taxonomy): Eukaryota > Metazoa > Chordata > Ceratodontiformes > Protopteridae > Protopterus > Protopterus annectens. The sequence goes on from NC_056725.1 coordinate 1,025,930,791, forward strand.
AGTGATCTGGTAACTGCTCCAGATGTCCATTGCATACAAAAAACAAATTGTGGTCAGAGTCCTAAATCAATTGTTGTTCAACATGGCCCATAAATAAGTCCGCATAAATGGGTGCTAAAGATGTACCCATAGCTGTCCCTTTAAATTGTGAAAAACTGAGTCAAAATAAACATTTTTAGTAAGTATATGTTCAGTTAGTATTGAAACCGGGACTATATGAATTGACTTTACCAAGCCTGCAGTCCAATGCCAGTAGATTGGCCCAATGAGAAATGTTTGTATGTAATGTTTGGGTATTTAGTGTATACATATACGAAGCTTGATCTTTTTGTTCTTCAGTCAAAATGGGTAAAATTTTGGTAGTGGACTTATTTCTTAATCTTGCCAGATGAAGTAGAGGATTAAGAAAAAATGTTAACAGTTCAGTTGAAGAACCACGACTTGCAACTATAGGTCTGCCTGGATGCTTATCAGCATTTTTATGTAACTTGAGGGGCAAATAAAAGAATTGCATCTGATAATCTCTGTTAATTTATAAGCCACCTTTTTGAGATGTACTCCATTCTTTAACTGCTGAATTAAAAGAAACATAAAACCTCAATCTTTCTAAAATCCCAAAGTGGGATCAACCATCTTTTTTTAATATAATCTTATATCTCTGTTGTGTTGAATCCTCTTTAGAGTTTTCCATATCCCAAACAACAATAGCCCCTCTTATCGGCAGGGTTTCCTAGAAGACAATTCCCTTAGCTCTATTCTTTGTGATTAATTCAAATTTGAAGACCTGTAATGCTTATAATCGGTATGAAAATGTAGGTCCTTAAGAACAGATCTTTCAAAAGCTGCCACATATTTCTTTATGGGGGTGAAAAGTTGAAAGCCATAAACCTAAACTCTGAAGATGATTCTATACCACAATTCTTAATAAACCATTTCAAATTAAGCTTCTACAAAAAGCTCTAACATTAATCAGCTGTGGAGCAGTATCATATAAAGGTAAAACAGAAGATAAAATATTATGAATTGAATCATATTGTTGCTTTCCATAGTCTACTTCTGATTGAGCATTTGCTGTAGACATTGTAGATGTTTGTGAGAAAGGTAATGGTGTGTGCAGTTGAGATTACATGTAGCACTTTATTTACACTAAAAGGAATTATAGTTATAATTTTACTTTTGTAGCAGAAAAATGGAATCCTTTCTTTGAAACCCAAATGCTTCTTAGTCATTGTCATTTTACACAGCAGTAGTTTAAGACAGAATGGAACAAAAAGAACCACACATCTTCAAAAAGAAGAGTAGGGTCAGGTTAACAGAGTGATAAAGCACCTAATAGCAGTTCTCCATGTAAATAATATTTATCCCAAGTTGTATTATCTGAGCCATTCTTGACCAAGCTAGATTTGAACATTTAATGGCACACCCAGACTCTGAACAGTACCACTAAATAGTGCTGTTTTTGTTTACACCTGAGAATAGTCCTTACACCAACTTGTAGGTTACAATGGCTAATGCAGTTTTATGTTTTTTTAGAGTAAACTACATATTGCATTCCATGCACAAACTGCTTTTTAAAATATTTAGTTGCACTTGCTTTTAAATCTTTTTGCCTAGCAGCGAGATGTTAATTTAATGCAGACATTTTTAGATCAGTATGTTTGGGTTCGTCTTATTTCTAACCTTAGTGGATGTTTGCTGTTGTCCTACTGTAGAATTTCAATCTATTAGGTTGAGAAAGAAAGGCTAGCAGTATTTTGTAAGTAACTGTCTAAATTTCAGTTGTTTTAACCTATAAATATGGTCCACTTCATTATAGAGAATGTGGCAATATTATCTGCTCTGTTGGCACAGTGGTTTTTACCTTTATATTAATGCTGCTTCAAAGTCTTTTTTTTTTTTTTACTTTGTGGGTGAACATGTTTTGTGGTTGCCTTTCTTTTTTTCAGGATTCTGGGTAGCAGTGGAAGTTACGGTCTAGACATCTGCCTGTTGTCAGCAATTGCACTGGAATTTCTTTGTGAATCTCCAGTGGGAAAATTCATAGACCAACACTGCTATTTCATTGGTGGAACATTTTCCAGTTGTCTTTAGTCTTCATTACATCTTTTTCATTTACCTTGGCAAGTTTTTATATACTGTTTACTATTTAATAGAGAGTTGTTGATTGTGTACAGTATTCATTTTCAGGTATTCGGAAGGGTTCTCTGCTGAAATGTCAATACTTGAAATGCTGGGTGCCCACAAACTGGGGAAAAAACTCCAGAAGAACAAATTTTGAACATCACTCTTCTTTTTTAAACAAGGGGGAATGCCCCCCACTCCCCGATCTTGTGTATATATGTACTAACTCTTGACATCTCCATACTCTGGGGAAAAAAAGAATATTCTGAGAAATGTCCATCTCGGACTAAATATATGCTTTATCAGCCATTCATTCTCCATGTTTCGAGACTTGCTGTAGTGGGTCCCGACATTTGAAAAGGTTACCATTTTAATGTTTTTGTTTCTGCAATCTATACTGTTACTGTTTCAGGTTGAAACTTTCTGAACTGTGTACCAACAGGTTACTTCAACTGTATTGCTTTACTCTTACTGTACTACTCTTACAGTTCAAGTGACTATTCTAATTGCACAGCATCTAGAATGAGAGGCAATCAAAAGGATGACAATTTACAGTTTGGTCCCACTTTCATTTTTGGAACATTGAAAAAAAAAATAGACCTTTCTTAGTTAAATCTAAAGCTTTCTTACCACATATCAGATCTTCTTGCATTAGTGTAATATCACTTTGAGACTAACGTCAAGAAAGAAGAGGTTAAGAGTTGGCATGGAAGATGTGTAGCTAGTTTCTCTACCTTGTGTTAGTGGAGCTTCTTTCCTTGTTTAGTAATAAACCTGTGCAGGATTTCTGGGTGAATACACAAGACAGATTGGTGGGTGATGGGCTTAATTCATACTGGGAGCCTTCATTAGGAATTTCTAAATGCTTAATTTCAACGATACTTAATTTTTCAACAATTTCTTGGAATTTTTTGCAACAAAAGAAATTAGTTAATACCCTTTGACTAGTGGAGACCATAATGCTTTCCTAGGCCCTATGATATCCAGAATCCTTAGTGGAAATTTGCAACACCCTAAGATGACATCATTATCTTCTTTCAGTTTGGTTCCCAGTACTGTACTATCTGACTTCAGCCCTATTGCTTGCTTCCTAAAGATCCCTATCCATGCATTTCCCAATGCCATTGTGTCTGCCTGATGTGACCTGCACTGGGATGATCCACTTGGCAGGGGATCCACATGCTCATAGCAACTACCACTCCATGTCAGGCTCACCAGGCACAGACCTAGTATGAAAAATACTATGGAAAACACTTTATAGACCTTAAGAAGATAGAGGACACAATTCTTCTTCAGCACAAAAATTAGAGATGGCGGGTAAATGAACTTTGATGAAGGAGCAGCTTAGGCCAGAACAAAAGAAATTCAGAAAAGTAGTCGTCTCCGTATAGATGTGATAGGGACTGAAATAGGATTTAGGCTTTTGCTAGATGAAACTGAAAATGAAAAGCAAGTCCATCAGTCTTTGTCTTCTGAGTCTTAAGTATGTTGAGAAGATGAAATGATTGAAACTATCTAAAAAGACAGAATTACTGTATATTAATGATGACAGAAAAAACATGCAAACAGTTTTAGAAAGTGCAGGTCGGGATGGGGGGTCTTGAAGGGTAAGACAGCAGAATCTTGAACAGATACAAGTGCAGCTGTTTTTTAGGTAAGAATGTAATGGGAGAAACGAGACTGCCAAGGCCAGAAAGCAGCTGCTTAAGATAAATTTGGCCTTGAAGTTTAGCTTTCTGAATACATCTCATCATCATAGGTAACTGGAAAAGTATAGAGGAGACCAGGAAGTCATCTGTGTATGACAGTATCCTTATGCTAACTTCTGGATGGGGGGTCTGGTGAAAACTTCACAAAGATGCTCCTGGTTGGGAATGAACAGAGATCACACTGTTACATGCCCCCGATGTAAAATTTATACTTGCTACAGAATGTCTTGCAGACCATTCTTGGTATAAGAGCAGACAGTGGCCTGCGAATATAGCTGGTAATCTGAGAGCTCATGCCTTCTGGCAAACTTTGTAAGAATTGGTCATCCATTGTTTATGTGCCAAAAAACTATCATTCTGTTGGAATGTATTGCTTTGAAGCTTTAAGGAAGGGAGTCCTGAATGGCCACCAGGGAGAGAAGAGCCACCAATATCTTCAATATTTTTATGTTCAGACATGACTCCTGAGATAACCAGGCACCTGAAACGTCTGCCCACTGTAATGCCTCCCCTACTGTAGTATACACCATACCATTTGGTAGAAAGTGCAATATGTTAGTAGCTAACTTCAGCTAACAATTTAAAAGGAGCTAACCAGATCAAGTTTTTTTATAGGTTTACAGCATAGTTGCATCTTACAGGTGCACAGGTTAATAAGTGATTAATATGCTGACTACCTGGGGGCCTTTATAAACTTAGTGGCTCTTTCCAAACGTGTCTGACACGTTTGGAAACCCTAGGGATATTTTAGGTGGTGTATGTAGACTTTGGCATGGGTATAAACATTTACTGACTGCCTGTGTCTACTAGACACATAGTTGTCAGGGTAAATTTCCAGTTCCTGATTCACTGGTCTCAAGTTACTCTTGAATTAGGTTAGGGAAGAACTCTACTTTTCTTGGATGGGAAGCATGTTCCAGAAAAGAGGGTACCTAGAGACAAGGGATGGAAGACTAACCAAGCCAAACAAAACTACAAACAATTTGGGAATCGGGCCCAAAAACAAATCAAACTCTATAAACAAAACTACTTCCAAGATCTCCAAAACAAACATTCAAAACTCCCCCCCAAATGTTGGCATGCTATCATCTCCCTAGTAAAACATGGAAAAACAACCACTCCTGCCCCCACCTTCCGCAATAATAATAAAGACATAGCTTCCCAACTTAATCATCACTTTACAAACTCAATCCAGTCACTGTCCACCCAGCTGTCCAAAAATAGCTCTTCATCTACCTCTACCAAAAGTAACTCTGAATTTACCTCCACCAAAATTCCAAATAACATATCCTCCTTCACTCTCTCACCTGTTTCGATCAATAGAATTAAAAAAAACTCCTCCTAAACTTGAAACCTACAACTCTTGCAGCAGACAGTATACCTGCTAGCTTCTTAAGTAGCAGCTGACCCTTTATCTTACCATTCTCAATCCTTATCAGTCGATCTATTGAAGAAGCCTATGTACCTCGAATATGGAAAATATCATACCTTATATCTCTATCTACATAAAGGTGGTAATTCTTAATAGCCATACTTTCTCCCTTATCTAAGCTTCTTGAGAAGAGTATTCACTCTCAAGTTATGCAATTCTTGAGTATGCATAATCTTCTCGCCACCACTCAACATGCCTTCCACCCACACCACAACACAACTACTGCTCTTCTCTCTTTTACTAATCCGGTTAATCATCATTTCTATCTTCTTAGATCTCTCCAAAGCATTCAACATGGTCTCACACCCAAAACTAAAAGATGCTCTAACCTCCCTATCCTTTGACCCCTCTACTATCTCCCGGTTCAAAAACTATCTTTCAGACAGACAGCAATCTGTCCACTGGCAAGGTGAACTATCTCCTCTGCTTCCAACTACTATAGGTGTACCTCAAGGCTTAATACTGGCCCACTTCTTTTTTCTGTCTTCACAAACAACCTACATACCATCACCCAACAAGCCATACTTCTACAGTACGCAGATGACTCAACACTTATCTGCTCAGCCCCATCTCTTACTACCCTACAGCAGCTGACCCAAGAATCCTTTTCCTCTGTTGAAGGTTGGATCGCTGACATCCAACTCATTCTTAACCCCAACAAGACTAAACTAATCTCCCCTAACTTCCTCTATCACCTCTAGAAATGGCACTGTCATCTCTCCTATGGCCCATACTAAACTCCGTGGGGTAGAAATAGACAAAAATTTTTGTTTGATGCCCATATAGCTCAAACCATCCAAAAGGTTCACAAAAAATTGAAACTCTTTATAGACACAAACATTTTCTCACAGACAAAGTAAGAAGCACCTTAGCCCAAATTCACCTACTGTCCACACTTGTGTATGCAGCACCAATCCTAATCCATATTAGAAAAACTAATCTTGACAAAACTGAGTCACGTTACAACAAAATTGCCAAATTTGCTAACAACTCTACCATCAATACCCATCACAGCCAGGCACTAAGATATTCAGTGGCTTGAATTTCCTCATTTACTAACCTACCAACAGCTAATCAGTGCCTTTAACATCCTGAACTACCCTGACAAAACTCCAGCACTAAAGCAAATACTTTCTCTCTACTATACTAGTTGTCCCCTCCCTTCTACTAGTAAATCTCTCCTCTGTATCATTAGTGCCAACAACAGTGCAGGGAAAGCTCCATACTGTCACACCTTAGCTAAAACCTGGAAAAACCTCCCCTCCTCTAACTTCTGCCTCAACTATCACACAATTCAAAAAAATCACTAATATCACATCTCAGGAAAACCTGGATCTGCTCATGTATAGCATAAAAATTACTTCTTTTTAATCCACATTGCCTCCCTCATAACCTACCTACTATTAACATAGTACAATATTATAAACTTTAGATTTATAGACCTGTAGCCTATTAGGACAGTTAATTTCAACATTGTTATTGTGCATGTCTCTATGCTATCATTGTCTGTTTTGTCTGTTTCGTGTTATTGTATCTAATTGCGGAGCTTTTCTCCCCGGGCCTCCACTAAAAATGGACCTAGTCTATGTATGTGTGTATATATATATATCAAATCTACACACACACACACACACACACACACACACACACACACACACACACACACACACTTCTGGTATCCTTCCTTTAAAGTGCATATTACTATCTGGAGTACTCCAACAAAGACCTTGTCAAGCACACAACTCATATTTCTATTGATACCATAACTGGTATCTTTATAGCCAGAGTTTATATAAACTCCAGCCCACACTGGGCCTATTGGTAGAATTCTGCATGGATCTACATGTGTGACAAACTACCTGATTGTGTAGAGTCATCTTCAATAACAATTAGGACTTCTCAGAAAATAAAACTTTCCTAAACTGTCAACTTCAGGCACCTACCAAAATGCTCCATTTCATACTGCTGTTAGTTTTTTTTTTTAACTGCAAAAACTTTAGATGAAAGAAAATGGGCCCAGGCTGCATTCTTGAACTGATATTTGAAGGATTGTTTCTCTGTGATTGTTGTCCTTTTTGTTTATATTTTGTAGGCTTACTGATTCTTAATTCTTTTGATAGGGTTTTTGCTACTTTAAATATTCAACATCTCCCTGTCACTTTGTGTCCTTGCTCACTAAGAAAGTAACCACTATGACATCCATCACTATTAAATGTGTCCATGACACGGAAATTCCACTTGCCAAAAGGCATGCTAAGTGCTTGATAATACACACTGGATCAAGTCATGACATAAACAATTTGTCATTTTGTGTTATATTTACAAAACCACCAAAAGGCACTAAAAAGTCTTTTAGAGCATAGCTCATACCCCAGAAGTTATTGCCATTCACTTCTGATATTCTTCACCATATTTCCACTCCTGAATCTTCTTTCTGTGTTTACTTTACATCTGCGGCAAAATAGGACGGGTATAAACATAAACATGACTCAGTGGAACATAGATAATGTGTTTTTAAAAGTCTAACTTTTCTTGAAGAATCTAAAAGAAAAATAGGGAAAAAAATATTCAGAGGTCATAGATGTATCTTGATTCCAAAATTCCTATGTGCCAGTTGCTTATTATGGAAAGAATTATCCTGCACCATCTTTGATGTGATGATCAAAGCTCTCTATATTACAATCCTTGGGAAAAATTGGGGAAGATAACCTGAAACATCTATCATTATTTGTAGAATTGTATCTGACAGTTGGGAAAACCTTTTCACTTAAGGTGGAGCCTATTTTTTTTCTCTGTCACTGCAGTCTTGTCTTCCCCACTTTGTCACTTATAGATTATGATTGGCTGCTGCACTATTCCTATTCCACTAGTTAGCAGTGTTGCATGTATTGACACCGCTGTTTCTAACTAGTCAGGCTTGTTTTTCCCAGGTGCTCGTTTAACTGTCATTGATGTAGCCCAAGTCAATACCCATACCAGTTCCCTTGGCATAGGCATAAACTGTTTTCCTCAAAACATCCTCCTCATTATCATTGGCAGTGCCAGCACTGGCTACACTGGTGTCAGTCTCATCAACACTGGCTTCTGCCATGCAGGGGCTACCAGCATTGGTCCATTACTGTTCTCCTAGCATCAGTGCACCCGTTATTTTTATGGCACATACAGTACTGCTAGCATCAGTGTTATAGTTGCCACCTATGTGGGATTCTTCTTACACTTTAGAATGGTGGTCTTTCAGTGCAGATTGCAGTGGTTCCTTCCTTTGCTTTACAACACTGGTACTTTTAGTCAATTATGTTGCTTTCACCTTTCACTGCATTTCTACTGAAATGTTATCTTATCCCAATTTCAGGCACAGGCACCACTTTTGAGTATGTGGCAAACAGTTTCTGTAGAAGCTAAATGAGTTCCTCTCAGGAGGTCCAAGAAGAGTCTTCATAAAACTCATCATGTAGAGTTAGAGACTGGCCTGCCAGCAGAAAATGTGGAGCCAGAGGATGGTGAGCTTCAGGTCTGTCACACTCTGAAAACCCCACATTTATGGAACTGCTGCAGATGATGTAACAATTTGTTTAATGGTCTACAGAGCTAGTGTTCTACCATTAATGCAGATTACAAGAAGCTTGTAGGTCAGCTTTGCATGTAATGTGGTCCTATCTTGCCTACATTCATTACTGTTGGGGGCTCCGACTCGGCCGCTATAACTAGCACAAAGTCTCTAATTGGCTGGGCTAAGCCTGTATCCCAGGATGTACCACGCCCAAACCCCCAGATCTCGTTTGCCGCTCGTTGTGTGAAGACGTGGTCTCGAGCTTGGCTGTGGCTAAGTACCTTATTTGAGCTATTTACTTAGTTTCCTGTAATTTTTTTTTTCCAACCAAAAGCTGTTTTAATAGCTACTTTCTGTGTATTTGGTGTTTTGTGACTGTTTTCCATTTGTAGTTATAGTTGTGGTATCCTTGTGTTTGGTGGGCTAGGCCCGTTTAAGTTAGAGGGCCTTAGCCCTGTTCGGTATGTTTCCTTGTTGGTTTTAGGGGCGTTTGAGTTAGAGTCCCTTCCTCCTTTCCCTTTCGTGTTGGTGTCTGGTTTTGTGTGGAGATTTGAAATGTCAGGCAAAGATAAGAAAGGAGCATAGGCCTTCTGGTTTTAAAAAGTGTGCCAAATGTTCCTATAAGATGTCTCTGACTGATGGCCATGCCATCTGTGTGTACTGTTTGGGCGCTATACACTTGCAAGAGTCTTGCAGTGTGTGTCATTCGTTTAGTTCCAGGTTCTTGCAAGAGAGAAAAAATAAGTTGATTCTCAAGGGCCTGGTAAAACCTGCCTTTGAAGAAGCTTTGGTGTCTTCTCCCCCTAGCGGGAAATCTAAGACAAAAAAGAGATCTCCGGCTCCGTCTAGTTCGTTGGAGCCATCAGAGAAAAGATTAAAGACTGTTTCACCTTCCTCGGCTCCATTGATCTCAGAGCTGCAGGAGATGCTGTCGGTACCGGAGACGGCTTCTTCAGTTCCACTGCCGCCGGAGCCGAAGGAGGTTTCTGTTGTGTTGGAGCCGACTTTGGCTCCAATTGTCTTGGAGCCGATTTGGAGCCATTCTCCTAGCTTTACGTTGGATCCATTAGAGAAGACTTCTGGACCCCCTTCTGTGTCCTCCCAAGTCCTCCAGGTTGTCTGGTTTGGATTTGGATAGGGTGGTGCAGAGGCTCCTCCAGTCACCAGTGTTAACAAAATTATTCTCAGCTCCAGCCCAGTCGGCTCCGGAGCCTGCAGTTTTGTCTGTACCGATTATTCCTCCTCCGACCACCTCTGTGTCGTCGGAGCCGGAGTGTTCTGAGTCGAGTGAGATCCTTGGGTTGGCTCCGAAACCCCCTTTGAGTTTTTCGGCTCTGACCTCGGCTCCAACCTTTTTGGTTCCATCTAATGGTTTTGGCACTCAGGTTTCATCGGTCGGACCCGAGGGGGATACATCAGGGCTCCAGACCTCAGCTCCGAGACTCCCTCTTCCCCCGGACGAAGCACCAAGAGGGAGTCTCGGACCCGAGGGGGGTACATTAGGGCTCCAGATCTCTGCTCCGAGACTCCCTCTTGGTGCCTTGGCCGGGGGAACCCCTGTTCCGATTGTGGTCTCAGGGACGGGTCGCTCCTCGGATTCAGGTGGACCCGCCTTCAAGGCCATCAGGAGCGCACTGGCCAGGTCTTCGGTGACATCACTTGAGTCAACCACTCCTTTCCCGCACA
>NC_056725.1:1025946288-1025993788 GCF_019279795.1 Protopterus annectens
ATGGGGTGGTAGTTCCTGGGGTCTGTTGTGCCCCCCCCGACTTTGTGGAGTGGGATAACTGTCGCGGTGCGCCATTCAATGGGCACAAAGCCTGAGGTGAGGCTATGATTGAACATGGTACTTAGGTGGGGTGCCAGTTCATTCTGTAGTTCATGTAGAAGGCAGCCTGGGATGTTGTCAGGTCCCATGGATGCTGTGTTCATGGCTTTGTAGAGTGAAGTTTTTACCTGTGCAGCTGTGATTACAGGAACTTTGCATTCTTCCGGTATAAAGATGGGCCCTTTGGGGGTGAGAGGGGGGTAAAGTTAGCACTGAACCTATCTGCCAGGATGTTGGCAATATCAGTTGGTTCTGTATATTTAGTGTCATTGTGCTGTAACTCAGAGCAGATCTGAGTGTTGCCATTGAGATTTTTAACATAGCTATAGAATGCTTTGTGGTTCTCTTTAGAATCAGTGGCAATTTTGTTTTCATAACTAGCTTTGGAGGATTTTATGAGGGATCTCAGCTTCTTACTGAGGCTGACCAGGGAGTTCCTCCAATCGTGGGATTTTACTCTTTTTTGCAACATGAACTTTGTACTGTAATGAGTGCATTTTTTTCTAACCATCATATCAATATAACATTTTTTAGTAATATTATGTCTACAACTAACTAAATTAATGCCTCCAACAACAGGTACAATATTGCTAATCTAAAAGCAATATCTTTATAACAGTTTTATGGGGAACAGCTGAAAATGTTACTTGCATTAAGTGCTTGGGGGGCAGCATTTTGAGAGATGTGTCCATGTGTCCCAGGTATCTGGGAGTGTAGCACTAAGAGCTTGTGAGTAGAAAATGGAATTTGCTTGCAATATCCCTGCCATATGGTCAGTGTTATATTTTTTCCAGTAAAAACATATGCCTGTGAGAGTTGGACTATAAGGATATGAGTTGGAAATTGATGCTTTTCAACTGTGTTGCTGAAGAAAACTTTTGAGAATTCCATGGACTACTAGAAGATAAAATTAGTCAGTGCTTAAGGAAATAAACCTAGATGGTTCATTGGAAAGCCTGATAGTAAAAATAAAACTCCCCTAGTTTGGCCACATAATGTGAATTCAGGTTCACAAGAGAAAACAGTGATGCTGGGAAATTTCATTGGCAGAAGAAGATGGAGGAGACAGAGTCTGAGAGGTATAAGACAGCATTACTGAATCAGTGAATATGAATTTGCAAGAACAAAAAGTAATAGTTATTGATAGGCCTGGTTTGCTAAAATGACTGGGATCATGAATAGTCAGGCTCAACTAAACAGCTAAACAACTAAAATAATACATGTGAGGATTATACATCAATAAAGTGGCTATAATGAGTGGATACTGAAGCAGTCTATTGGCGAAGGTGACTGTCCGTAGCTGTTCACTAATAATAAATAATCAATCATTGACATTGCTTGGTAAGTCTGGTGTGTGTTTCAGTAAACTAAACTGAAATATATTACTTTGGCTATTATTATTAGCAGTAGTGTTCATTTTTGTTTGCAATTGGATATTTCAGGTGTATACATTCAATAAAGTGACTATAATGAGCAGATACTGAGACAGTCTGACCAATCTTTGACGTGCTGTAATATAGCCCCCCATTCCACTTAGCCTCACTCATTCAGTGCCTTCCTGCAGCTCCCCATTACCTTAGTCATCAAACACCCCTATAAAACTCTCATGGTTGCCAGAATATGATTTCATATTGTACAGCATTGATTTATCACAATGCAGAGGAGCTAGTCTTCGCCTTGGTTTTAATGCAATGTACAGCCACAACAGCAAGTGTGACTGGAACCCCATATTTCTCTCCTGCCAAATCCAAACCAGGTTGATGGTACATAACCATTTAGGAGTCTCCTACATTTCCTTGTAGGCTGGATTTGTTTTTTTTTTTTTTTTTTCTTGGGTGGGCTGTGTTTTATTTCTCTTCAGTGCTGGCGTAGGCCCACAATCCACTCCTTTTTGTAAGATCCTGTCCCATTTTCTTGAAATATGCATGTAACAGTCAATTCCTTCTGCTGATGGGCACAGTAGATGTTTCCATTGTTTGACAAGCCAGCATAAAACATGCCTGTCTTCTTTATTCTAGGATTCAATAACATGTCTAAGTGAAGGGGTAGAAATGTGCTGGAGAGGCTGCATGCTTTGCAAGAAGCTTTTTGCTTTAGCTAAATATCATCATTCTCCTTTTCAGTTATCTTCAACTTCAGATGTTATGTAGTCCTATCTCACCTACATTCTTACCCGTGGGTTCGGAGCCAAATATCGGCTCTAACTCAGCCGATTTTACTAGCTCAAAGTCTCTCATTGGCTGGGCCAAGTGGGTGTCCCATGGTGCACTGCTCCACATCCCCAGATCTTGTTTGCTGCTTGTGTAGCTTGGACGTGGTCTTGCTTGGCTGTGGCTAAGTACCTTCTTTTTTGCTATTTCTCTTAGAGAAATTTGGTATTTCTTACCCAAAAAGCTATTTTGATAGCTACTCTTGTTGCTGTCGCTGTGTTTGAGTGTGCTAGTTGTGTTTTTGTTGGTATCCCTAACTGTTCCAGTGGGTTAGGCCTGTTTTAGTTAGAGGACCTAGTCCTCCCCTCTGTTGTTAGATAAACATTTAGTGTGATTGTGTTGGTCTGTGTTTCCCCTAGAAGAACCGTTTCAGTTAGAGGTTCTTAGATTGTGTTGAGTAGAGTTTTTTCCTGTGTTTCTACTTTGGGTGTTGTTCCCGCCCTTTTTGTGATTTGTGTTTAGGTGGTTTCGCTTAGCGCTAGTTGTAAGATGTCTAAGGATCAGAAGGAGCATAAGCCTTCTGGCTTTAAAAAATGTTCCAAGTGTGGATATAAAATGTCCATCACGGATGGACACTCTGTGTGCGTTTACTGCCTTGGAGCCATCCATTTACAGGAGTTGTGTAGCTTTTGCCACGCGTTCAGTCCTGGGGTGCTCCAGGAGAGGAAAAATAAATTAATCTTAAAGGGACTTCTAAAACCATCGTTTGAGGAAGCTATAGACTCTGCATCTAGTCCTCAGTCTGAATCCAAAGCTTCCAAGGCTAAGAAAAGGTCTCCGGCTCCATCTGCCTCTTCGGAGCCTCTGGAGAAGATTACTGTATTGGATTCTACGTCCTCGGCTCCACTGTCCTCGGGGCCGCAGGAGGTATCAGTGTTAACTGAATCAGCGTCGACTTCTATTATCCTTGAACCCATTCGGAGCCGAACGCCCAGTGTGAGGCATGGTTCACCTGACAAGAGATCTCAATCCCCATCGCTGTCCTCCAAATCCTCCAGGCTTTCTGATTTGGATGTTGATAGGGTGGCGCAGAGGCTCCTGCAGTCGTCGGTGTTAGCTAAATTGCTCTCGGCTCCAACCCACTCTGCTCCGGAGCCAGTTCCTATGACCATTTCGATGATTCCTCCTCCGAGCACATCCTTGTCATCGGAGCCAGTATGCTCCACTTCGAGTGATGTTCCTGCGCAGGCTCCAATACCCCCTCTAGGTCTATCGGTGCCGACCTCGGCTCCGACCATGTCGGTTCCGTCCACAGGATTCGGGACTCTGGTTCTTCGGTCAGGCCAGAGGGGGATACTTCGGGACACCTGTCTGTTCTGAGTCTCCCTCTCGGTGCATCGGCTCATGGGACCCCGGTCCCTGTCATGACCTCGGAGGCCAGTCGGTCCTCGGACTCGGGGGTACCGGCCTTCGAGGCCATGCGGAGCGCACTGGCCAGATCGTCAGCTACATCACCCGGGTCGGTCATTCTGTCCCACACCACCCCGGTGAGAGCTTCTGATACTCACCTATCCACGGACAGTAGAGCGCCAGGCCCTAAGGATACCCCCACGAGCGGTCCCCAACTTTCTGAGGGTCTCCCAGAGTCCTTACCTGAGGAGCCTCCTAGAAAGAAATTGTGCAAGAGGAAGCACATAGACTCCCAGGATGAGTCTCTCACCTCCGATACTGACCTCGAGGAATCGGAAGGGTCCCCCAAGTCATCCTCTGATGATGTTTCCTTCTCCGATATCCTGGAGATACTGAAACAAAGAGGTGACTGGCCTTCCAAAGCTCCTTCTGAGGAGAAGTCAGTATTCCTTAAGTCTTTTGGCGCTCAACCCTCCACCTCCTGAGTGTCTCCACCTTTCGACGAACTTCTTGATCTCATTTGTCAAAGAATGTGGGAAAACCCCGATTCTGTGGAGCCCGTGCCCAGGCATCCCAACACATTCCTTTCTGCCCCACAGGGCAAAGAGTTTCTGTCAAAAGGAGTCCCTGTAGATGCCATGGTGGTGGGGGCAGCCACCCAGAAAGAAAGAAGTAGCAGAGTCTTCATCCGTCCATCCTCCTAACAAGGAGTCTAGGACCATGGATCGGTACGGGAAGCGTACCCTATCTTCATCAACCTTTACTCTGCGGTCGCTGAATTATCTGTCTCACTTCACTCGGCTCCAGAGAGATCTCCTCAAAGAGTTGGGAGATACTCTTGCGGGTAACATAACTGAGGTGGTGGCTCAGACGGTTAATGCCCAGGTCTCTACCCTCAACTCCATTGCTAACTCGTCCATGCGGCTCATTTCGTATGCAGCCGAGGGAGCGTGTAGGGCAGCAAGCTCAGGGGTCGCCCTTAGAAGGCAAGTCTGGCTGCGCCTGTGTCACTTTGCGGAGGCCTTCAAGTCTTCCTTCACTGACGCCCCATTTGAAGGTTCCTCCTTGTTTGGGAATAAAGTAAAAGACACCCCTCACCAGGTGCTAGCAATAGGGAAAGACCCTGTCTGCCATAGGGGTCTGTTTTTCCCTTCCTTCTAGGCCTTATCCCAAGGCCCAGCGGGGGGGGGGGGTGTGGTTCAAGAAATCACAGAGGTTTTTTCCTGCTGCACAAGGTGAAACCCCCTCCAGAGGCAGGGGGGGGGTTATTCAGGGAGATGTCGCTCCAGAGGCAGAGGGAGCCCCCGCAATTCGGGAGACCGCGACTCCTTCCATGGCTCTCCATACTCTCACTCCTGAGGGTGTGCCCGACCACTTATCCGGAGCCAGTCAGGGGTCAGATTTCCTTAAACCCGGAAGCCTGGGAGAGCATTACTCAGGACCGATGGGTATTATGGATAATTTCCGGAGGTTACCTCATTCCATTCTCTTCATTACCCCTGCCAATCAGAAAAATCCCAGACGTTCCACCCAGTCAAAGGGATCAAGCAGCCTCAGAGGTCTCGCAGCTGCTAGAAAAAGGAGCCATCCAACGAGTCCCCTCAGACCAGATCGGATTAGGGACTTACTCAAGATTCTTTTTGGTGCCAAAAAGAACAGGGGACCTGAGACCCATACTAGATCTCAATCAACTCAACAATCACGTACACAAGTCCAAGGTCCGTATGGTCACACTGCAATCGATTCTCCCATTGTTGGGAGAGGAGGTATGGATGTGCTCCATTGACATCAAGGATGCTTACTACCATGTAAAAATGGACAGAGCATCCAGGAGTCACCTACGCTTCTGGCTGGGAGCCAGTCACTTCCAGTTTTGAGCCCTGCCCTTTGGTCTCACCACAGCCCCCAGAGTGTTCACCAAATGTATGGCGGTGGTGACGGCTCACTTGAGACATCAGAGATTCCAGGTGTTTCCATACCTGGATGACTGGCTCCTTACCGCCCCCACCAGGCATCAACTAGTTCAGACCAAGGACGCTACCATCAGTCTATGTCACCAGTTGGGCATAACAATAAACTGGGAAAAATCTACCTTATTGCCCTCACAGCATGTCACCTTTATAGGAGCAGATTTAGACACCATTCGAATGCGAGCATTCTTAACACAAGAAAGGATCACAGTATTACAACAACAAATACACATGCTGATGCCCCTGAGACAAGTGAAGACAAGACTAGTTCTCCAACTCCTAGGGACCATGGCAGCAACTGTCATGTTGATCCCTCTAGCGAGATTACACATGAGACTTCTTCAATGGCTCCTCCTTGTTCAATGGTCTCTCCAAAGACTCCCATTATCTCATCTTATCTTACTCATGGACAGATGCAAGCAGGACCTCCGTTGGTGGCTGTGCATCAACAATTTTAGTGGGGAAAAGCCCTTCGTTCCACCTGTCCTTGTTGCCACAGTGACCACGGACACCTCCCAGATGGGGTGAGGGGGCATTATCTCGGCAGGACAGTCCAAGGCACGTGGCAGGAACACGAGATACATTTGCATATAAACGTCCTGGAGATGAGAGCAGTGCTTCTTGCGTTGCAGGCACATCAGAAAGTTCTTCCTCTAGGGACTATTGCGATACACTCAGACAACATGTCAGTAGTGTGGTATCTCAACAAGCAAGGGGAACCCGGTCTTACCCTCTGTGCAGAGAGGCTGTGCGAGTGTGGCATTGGACAATAGCTTCCCAATGGTTTCTGGTGGCAATGCACATTCCAGGGAAGTCCAACGTAATAGCGGACAGGCTAAGCAGAGCTATCCTTATGCCTTACGAGTGGTCTCTGAATCGCCTGGTTGCAGAGCAAATCTTCAGCAGGTGGGGTCAGCCTTGCTGCGACCTTTTTGCCAGCCCTCTCAATGCGAAATGCAGCAATTACTTCACGCTGATCCCCCCACAGGGGGAATCACCCAGGGACACTCTGGTTCACGATTGGCCCTCCGGTCTGCTTTATGCTTTCCCTCCGTTTCCCCTGCTGTCAAGGGTGATTCAGAAAGCGCAATCCTTGGGAAGCAGAATGATTCTGATTGCCCCACACTGGCTTCATCAAGTCTGGTTCCCTTTCTTCAACCATACATTGTGGACACTCCTTGGATTCTGGACTCTCAACCAGATTTACTGACACACATGTCGGGACAGTTCCACCCCTCACTCATGACCCTCCGGTTGACAGCCTGGCTACTCCACTTCCATCGTTAGTCAGGCATCATAATTTTTCACCGGAAGTGGTCCATATATTATCGTCCTCTCATAAGCCATCCACTAGAAAGATTTATTCTAGTAAATGGAAAAGGTTCTCTATCTGGGCACATACCAGAGGCATTGATCCTTACACGGCCCCAATATATTCAGTTCTGGAGTTCTTGTCTACGCTTTTCTATCAGGGGTCCACATCAGCCACCATCAAATTTCAGCTGGTGGCGATATCTAATTTCCACGTAGCGAATGAACCTAGTGTCATGGCACACAGACTATGCAAAGCATTCCTTAAAGGCACTCTGTTGCTTCGTCCCCCAGTGTCCGAAGCTATCATGCCCTGGGATCTCAATTTTGTTCTACAAGCCCTTACTTTATCACCATTTGAGCCTGTGAATTAAAATTCTTGACATGGAAAACAGCATTTTTAACAGCAGTCACTTTAGCGAGCCGGGTTTCGGAAATTCAAGCCCTCTCCATCAAACCCCCATATTTAATCTTCCATAAAGATAGAGTCTCTCTTAGACCAAACCCCTCGTTCCTTCCTAAAGTGGCTTCTGTGTCCAACATGAATCAGTCCATTGAGTTGCCTGTCTTCTTCCCCCACTTTTCTAACAAGGCAGAATTTAGATTTCACCAACTGGATGTACATAGACAATTACGCTTCTATCTACACTGGACGAAATATATCTGTAAATCTGAACAACTCTTTGTCTCCTTTTCGGAAAACCGAATGGGTTCTCCGGTATCCCAAGGTCACGCTGTCTAGATGGATAGCCAGTTGTATCTCTTTCATCTATCAGGCAGGAGGTAAAAATTTGCCTTTTCCAGTCAAGGCACATTCTACTCGGGCTGTCTCTACACCCACAGCCTATCAAGCTAGATTGGCAATGGATGATATATGTGCTGCAGCTACTTGGGTTTCTCCTCACACCTTTGTTTCTCATTACAAATTGGACGTGGTCTCCAGGGGCAGGTCTTCCTTTGGCTCCACAGTTCTCAGGAGAATTTTCCTATGAGCCACCCAGGATGTAGATGCTAGGGACGCTGTCCCACAGGTAAGAATGTAGGCGAGATAGGACTACATAACATCAAGAAGGTATGTACTCACCATAACGTTTGATGTATGTAGTCCATCTCGCCTCACATTCTTACTTACCCTCCCACTTTCCCCCTTCCCAGAGGATTTGGAGGTTAGGTTGCCATCTACAGAGTCCCTTTGATTACTTTATTCTTTATATGGATGTGATGTGTGTATGGAGTACAAATGATTTTCGCAGCAAACTAGATCTGGGGATGTGGAGCAGTGCACCATGGGTACCCACTTGGCCCAGCCAATGAGAGACTTCGAACTAGTAAAATCGGCCGATCGGCTCCTAACCCACGGGTAAGAATGTGAGGCGAGATGGACTACATACATCGAACGTTATGGTGAGTACATAACTTCTTGTTTCCCACTCAGGCAAGCCATATTTAATAAAGAAGTTTAATGGAAGCCTGGGAGACTTTGAAATTTACAGAAAGTGATTTATGGGTCAACCATCTTCTAGTGACCAAGAATCAGTCTTAACAATCAAAGGTGTGCACCAAAATTAGTAGTTAAAGATCCACCTAATACTTTGGAAGAGCCATTTAAGCTCTGCACCATCAGTGAATCTGCTTTTCATTCTTCTCTTGGGATCCAGGACTCCTGTCAGTGTTTTCCAACTCTGTTACCTTTCATTCTTTGTCAAGTCTCCTGCTTTTTGTCAAATTAATTATGATCAGCTGGCTGCTGTGTTGTTAAGAATTGTGGCAAGCAATCCAGGTGTTCTAGGGTGTCATTTCCTATTCTTAAGGTACATGGTGCCAGTAGTTTATTTATTTATATAACAGCATCACATTTTTTTTACCAATAACAGTTCAGACACCAGTGTCCCATTGCTGGTCTTGGCATTTCCTTTATGGAACTTTCATGTTCAGGCGTTACTGTGTTAGTCCTGACCTTTTTGTAATCGTCTTCCTGGTATCAGCAGGCTGTAGCGTTCTTCTTGCACCTTTCCCATCATTGGCACCAGTCTACTTGACTTTGGCAAGTTCAGTTTTAGTCTTTCCAGTGTTAATTTCAGCACCAGTTTTATGGTATCGACATTTCCAACATCAGTGGCTCTGGCACTTTTTTCTGATGTTGGCTCCTTCTGTAAGTGCTTTCAGAGTCACTTATGTGAGTAGCTCCTGCTCACCAAAGCTCCTTCTATCTTATAGCTAGTAGACTCAACAGTTTCTTTACCCCCTGATTTCTCCCTTAAGGATTCTCCTTACAGCCACTCCTTCCAACAGGCCAGCTGAATCTTCAGAGAATGAATTGCTCCACCATGAAAGTATAAAAAATGTAACTCTAGTACTAGACCCCCTTATACTGTCCAGAAGGACAAGGCTCTCTAGTCGTCCCCACCAGCCAATCAGAAAAAACAACTTACTCAACCTATTCAGGCATGTCCAAAGGGCAGTTTCCGGTGTACTCTCCAGTCCAACTGGTGAATCTGGGCATTTTGAGGCAATGTTACAACTACCTCATGTACACAGACAACCCTCTCCTCCTACCACCAAACACTTATATATGAGAGAGATGCAATTATACAGCCAAACATGACGGCAAAGCTCTCTCAACCCAAGACTGGAAATGACAGTCAAGAGGAGACGGGTAATACTTGCAACACCCAGCAGTCTCACATGGATATAATAAACCAACACCGGCAAATAACACACATGAATACATGAAAACATACTCGAAGGCTCTAAATAAAAATCTGCAAAAGCAACAGAGACCTCCAAAGCAGACATCCAAGCAACCTCCACACCTCATCACCAACCATAAAACACATACTTCTCATAATCAGTGTGCCACGCAATCACAGCCCTTAACGCAAAATAACATACTCAACACACTAGTAATAGGTGACTCTATAGTCAGGCATACTGATGTCCCACTAACTAGGCTGGACAAGGAGAAGGTTACAGTTAACTGCCTGTCAGGTGCCGGGATCCGCCACATAACACAAGCACTCAGGTCACTCCAGAACAAGTACAAATACAACTCTGTCATTGTCCATGTTAGTGTAAATGACCTGAGATGTACCTCCCTGGACTACATGAAAAGAGACATGGAAGAGCTCTCTGATCATGTAGCCCAGGCCGGTATGACCCTGACCCTGAGTAGCATCCTGCCCTCACCAAGAATGATGCCACAGTATAAAGAAAAAATGATCAATTTCAACAATTGGCTAAGTTTCTGGTGTCATTCAAAGGGGATCCAGTATCTGTCCGCCTGGGATGACATGCCTGACAAGCCACGTTGCTTCGCAATAGATGGCTTGCACCTGTCACCCTTATGCTTTCGAATACTGGCCAAGGCTCTTGCTGCCCCCATAGTGCCTTTTTTAGGCAAGGCTCAAAAGACAAACCCACCACCATAAATAGCACAAGTAACCAAAAACTGAGGGTAATGCTACTCAACGCCAGAAGTCTAAATCTCAAAATACACTCACTCGAGGCACTCCTCAGTATGGAGAACATCAACATCTGTGCAGTAACAGAAACCTGGTTTAAGGCTCCTGAGAGCACCCCAGCACTACTAGGCTATAACTCATACCATACCTTTCAGCCACAGAACCAGGACCGAAACACAAAAGGCGGGGGTGTATCCATATTCATCAAGGATACCCACACCTCCAGGTTAGTGGCACAGCACAATGCAGCAGAGATCACCCATGTGCAACTAACAATGGAAAAAATTGCAATCCCGATTGTAGCTTGCTACAGATCACTCACCATGACCCAGGACCCCCATTCTGCATTTCTGGAGACACTGGGAAATATGAAGGTCCTACCAAACACCTTAATACTGGGTGATTTCAATTACCCAAACATAAACTGGGAGAACTACTCGAGTACTAACTCCCTTGCCCAATGCTTCCTAGAATTTATAAACTCGAATGCCCTGGATCAACTGGTCAACACCCCCACCAGAGGGAACAACATATTGGACCTGGTCATCACCAACATGGGTGACCAGTATTCCACACCAGAGGTCAACCCCTTGCTGGTTAGATCAGACCATAGACTAATCACTCTGGATATCCACATTCCATCTCCACCCCCAATCAAGGAAACCACCATGAAAAACTTTTCAAAAGCAAACTTCACGTTACTTAAGACCGAGGTGGAAAGGTTCACATCCCCCATGCTAAAGGACAATGCTGTCCAAGCTGCTGAAACTTTTACAAAGGCACTCTATGAGCATCTGCAGGAATGCATGGATCATGCTATCCCAAGTAAAACCAAGACTCACTCCTCCAAGAAAAGGAAACCAGTCTAGTGGACCCCTGCCTTAAACAAGCTATACAACAGAAAGAGGAAACTAGTACAGAAAAGAGTAAATTCCCAAGAAGGAAAGACATCCCTGATCAGTATCAGCAAGAAACTACGATCCCTCATTAAATTATCCAAGGCTAGTTTCGAAAGAAAAATTGCCAAGGACTCCAAAGATAACCACAAAGCGTTCTTTAGCTATGTCAAGAACCTAAGTGGAAACTCTCAGATCTGCTCTGAGTTAGTGCAGAATGGCACAAAATACACTGAACGATGGATAATTCTGGCAGACAGGTTTAGTGTAAACTTCACCCCCCTCTCACCCCCTAAAGCACCCATAAGCATACCAGAAGAATGTAGGGCCCCGTCAATCACCGATGCACAGGTTAAAACAGCCCTATCCAAAGCCAAAAACACAGCTTCAATGGGACCGGACGGGGTCTCAGGCTGTGTCTTACAAGAGCTCCAAAATGAACTAACCCCTCACCTAAACACACTGTTCAAACTCAGCCTCTCTACAGGCTACATACCCATAGATTGGCACACAGCAGCAGTTATCCTGTTCCACAAATGTGGAGCCACAACGGACCCCGGGAACTATCGCCCTATAAGCCTGACTAGCCTGGTCTGCAAGGCTATGGAACGCATTATCATGGAACTCATTAACAGAGACAATGGGAACCTCCAAACCATGGACCCTACTCAGTTTGGTTTTGTTAAGGACAGATCATGCCTCCTAAACCTGGTGGACTTCTTTGAGATGGTTACCAAGGCATTAGACGAGGAAAAGGAGGTCCACACAGCCTACCTAGTCCTCACAAAGGCTTTCAACACCATTCCCCATTCTAGTATTATAGACAAGCTCACCAGCTTGAACATAAAGCCCTACATCACAAGATGGGTTTCCAACTGGCTCATGGATAGAACCCACATGGTGAGAGTTGCAGGCTCTACGTCCGACTCTAAACCGGTTACAAGTGGCATTCCCCAAGGCTCAGTCCTAGGACCTCTCCTGTTTGGTATATACTTCTCAGAGGTACAGGCAAGCATAGGAGGACTATGGCTGACCAAGTTCGCAGACGACTGCAAACTAGGGGCCATAACTGATTCTCCGGCTGATACAGACACCCTTCAGATGAGTCTCACTGAGACGGATACCTGGTGTCAAAATCATGGCCTCAAGCTAAATGCCAAAAAGTGCATAGTCATCCCCTTTGGAAAAAACAAAATACCCATGAACTACCACATAGGTGGTAGTCCCCTAAATACAGAATATGTAATAAGAGATCTGGGGACCCAAGTAGATAGAAATCTCTCCTTTGATAATCATATTGCCAAGGTGGTTAGAAAATACTTCTATGTGGCCCACCTAATCACAAAAGGGTTTGCATCTAGAAAAAAAAGAGGTTATTGTGCCTCTCTAATCATCACTCATTAGACCCATCATGGAATACAATGCCCCATTTGGGATGTACCTTACAAGACACCTGCAACAGCTGGAAAGGCCACAAAAGTACCTCACCAAGAGGATTACTGGCCTCAAACAGATGCCCTATGCAGCCCAACTCAAGAAACTCCAGCTGTACTCAGTTGCATACCGCTTACTCAGAGGTGATCTCTGACTGACATACAAGGCCATGTCCAACCCAGACTTGATGGACATGCTCCATCTAAAAAAAAAACAAATCCCAGAGAGCCACACGCTCTAGAAATATAAACCTCACCACAACGATAAATAGGACATGCTGGAGGGATAGATTCCTATCCCAGAGACTCCCCACGCTTTGGAACAGGATTCCAATATACATCAGGCAGAGCCCCTTACTAACACTCTTCAAGAGAAACCTTGACGGGTGGATAGGAAACAGAAAATTTACCCCGGGGATCACTGCACTGGCTCTGCTGGACAGTGGCGCAGGGAACTAATGGCTCTGCTGGACAGTGGCGCAGGGAACTGATAGCTCTGCTGGACAGAAGCACAGGGAACTAATCTAAGGGGGTGGCGAAAGCCAACACATTCTGGCTAGGCTTATAAATGCCCTTGGGCAGATATCCTAGTACTTACCTATGAACCTAATGGACACTGAACCTGATATGGATCTTCCAGATTTAGAGCTTTGTAAATCTTGATGATGATGAAGATGTAGACTCCTCTTCTCCCAACAATTCAAAGTTTGGAGAATTTCTCCTAATTATGCAGCAGAAAGGGGGTTGTTCCAGTGAATTCATTTTCCTTCCACAGAAGATATTAAAGAAAATTTGCCATTTTTCCAAGGACATCTATATACTCTGTACCATTTCGACCGAACCACATAGAAGAACTCTGCCACTGTAGTCCCTGTGCCTAAAGAAGACAACCCAATTTCCTGTACTCTGAGGAAGCGTTTAATTTGGGTAGAGACTCTCAAGCCTGATGTCAACAGTTCACTGGCAGCTCCACACAGGTTTCATAAGTCACAGAGCCTTGTTGTCTTTCCCTTGATAAGGAGTCCTGAGCTATAGACAGATTCAGGAAAGGTATCTTTGCATTTACCACTTTGGCACTTAATAATTTTAATGTATATGCTGTACTTCCACATGAGTTTTCTTAAAGACTTATAGCATGCTGCAGAACACATTGCCAGAAGATTCCTTGAAAGAAATGATCAGAACCCACACATTAACTTCCTTGATCATTAGCGACCTCATGTTCTGTTTGGCTTGTAATGCTGTGAAAGGGGTGCCTAGGACATCATGAATTGCAATGACTGTACTCCTGCACTTCTTGTTGCATCTGACCCTGTTTGCTAAAGACAATAAGGACCCCTTTTTAGGCTTCTATTATCAGGCCCTCTTCTCTCCAGTCATGAAGTTAATAGCTTGCTTAAAGAAATGAAAGAGGCTGGACTCTGATGACTATAGGTGTTAACTTTCACCCTCTGAAAATATTTTATTTTACGAAGCCATTTCAGATGTGATTCCAGCATGGTTCACAGGTACAATAGCAGGATGGTGCTATGATTTGGCAGTCAAACTAGATTACACTCCCAGCAAAATAATGAAGCTATTTGCCGGCACCCTTGGTGGCCCCCAGGAAACTGCAGTCAACATCAGGGGATCACAACATTCGTGATGGCATGCCTGTTTTCCACAGGAGACAGTGCAGGGGGAAATTCTCCTTACCATGTTCCTGTGTGGCAAAAATCTCCTGAACAGCAAGTTCAGGGAGATTATTCATTCTCTCTTCCCCACCCCATATCCCTTCAGTTGCCCTTGCCAGATATCCCATTCTTTCAAAAGAAAGTTGCAAGAAAAGAGATGCAAAAACTTATTGAAAAAACAACCATCCACGAGGTTCCATTAGACCACAAATGCCTTCAATGTTACGCCTGATTAATTTTGGTGCCAGGAAACTGAGGTCCAGTGTCTTAACTACAATTATCCCCAAAAGCACTTTTGAGTGATCATGGTGCATTCCATCCCCCCACTCAAATTCACATTTCAAATTCAAATTTAATTTCTTATCATCTAGGCACTGTGGACTATAAATCAAAACAAGCAAGACGGGTAGTCCAAGCAAAACAACTGTTCATACAAGATGTCAGCAAAAACAAATAAGTACATAAATAAATAAATAAAGTAATAAAATAATATGATTTAAGGGAAGCATTGAAAAGGAATAGTGGTGCCTAATAAGTGACTCCTTGTTAGAAATGTGTGACCCAAAACTGCAGGTACTGAAAAATTATACTTAGATTTTGACAAAATAACAGCAAATTGTGAAACTCATTGTTCCACCATTAAAAGTGTTTTGGAGGAGGGATTTCACTTCAGACATGGGGTACACTTGCCATATTCCTGATACATATGAAAGGTGCTACTTTTGTCAAACAGCAATTTTGTTGACATCTGTTAACTCAACACAGGACATCAGGGTGGTGCAGTGGTACAGCAGTTAGCATTGTCACCTCACAGCAAGAGGTTCTCCTGTTCAATTCTTGGCTGTGGTGCCTTCTGTGTAGAATCTACATGTCCTCCCTGCATTCATGTGGGTTTCCTCCGGGTGCTCCGTTTTCCTCCCATATTCCAAAAACATGCAGCAGGTGGATTGGATGCTCTAAATTGAACCTAGGTATGAGTGTGTGTGTGTGTGTGTGTGTATTTTTGTGTGCGATTGTGTGGTACAGATAAACTACAGTGGCAGGGGTAGCCACCCACCAGTGTAAACCTTGGATCTAGATGATTGCCACTGTTGAAGTGACACCCTGACCCCATGTGTAGAAATGAAAAAAGGGGTTGAGGATGGATGGTTTACTAGACACAATTTGGTCAGCTAATAGTTTGTCAACACCTGTTGACAAAAGTAGCAAATCAGACAATTCCTGGGTTTGGGGAATTTGCTCTTTCCCTGAAAATTGTGCAATCGCAGAATTAGAATATATGATTGCCGGGGAGTGTGGAGAGCACAGGGGTCTTGTCCCCCTGCAAAAATCAATGTTTTCTTAATTTTGTTTTATAGATTTTGCATGCACCAAGATTGATGCTCAGCACATGCTTTGTAGCGTGCAGACAGGCATAATGTCGATCATTTGGTGTCGACATTATTGACATCGATATTAGTGCCATTCGATAAAGGTAAATAGTAAATTCATATATAGATATAAATATATATTTAGAAACTCTGATATAGGGGAAATTCTCCAAGGTAGCACAATTTTTAGTTATTATATTGTTTCCTGCATTCAAATTTATGATTTTATTATTCCAAATATTGTAGTTACACTTCTTGGAATTTTATCAGGTACGTCTGATAATTAAATGATTGCACATCAGATGACTGAAGCTTCCTTACAGAACTATTAGCAGCCTCAAGGTGGCAGAGCACATAGCCTAAGAAGGGTAATAAGGAACATTTGACTCTTTCTGGTAAGAGGAATCTGAGTCACATAGGGATAAAAAGACCAACACTAACATTTTGAATATTACACAAAAATGGACAGAGAACCAGCATAACACCCACGTGCACTGTCATGGTGGAAACAAATACCAGTAAATAGCTGGGCTGCAGAGTTTTGTACAAATATTACAGGTAGTCTTAGTGCTAGGAAGGCCTAGACAGATCTCATTATAACAGTCAAGCAATAAGAAACTAAGGCATAGGCAGCAGTAGCAAAGTCTAATGTTTGTTGCCAGGTGCTTAATCCTTGTAACTGTCTTCAGATGAAAGTAAAACATTCAGATCCCAAGGCCTTGAATGCCAGCTGGTCGGCAAGGTTAATATCAAAATCATGCACTTTCGATACAAATTAATATGAGAAATATGTGTACCAAGATGTGTATGAAAAACAAACATTGTGTCCATCAGCTTGTAAACGGTCAAATATTATTCAAGCTGCACATAATTAACTTCTGTAACATTACAGAAAAAGGAAGGTGAGAGACAGGGCAGAAACTGTCAAGAATATCAGGATTCAGAGAAGTTCTCTTTGATATATGTAAGCTTGATTTTTGGTTTTGACCTTGGCCCTAAATGTAGGAAGTACTTGTGAGAGAAGCAGTGCAGGGTTAAAGTGTAGCTGATTATCCAGTATAATCCAAAATATTAGTCAACAAAGAAACAAATACACAAGTCCAGTCCGTTGTCAGCTTTACTGAGACTAGAAAGACCAAGCACTTCAAAACATTAAATTTCAAATATCTATGTGGCTAGCAAATAATTACTCTGTTAAGCTCTGTTTTGAGACTTGATTGGTGAAACTTAATAGCATTAATTAACTTTGCATGCATTATGTGACAGGATGACTGTTCTCATATATCACTATTGATATATGAAGGTAACTCTCAGTGTCCCTATGTGACTGAAGGCTTCTACCCTTAGGCATTACTTCTGGTGTATGAAGGTAACTATTACTATCCTTATGTCACTGGATGCTCTATAAGCGTACTTATTAGTGATGTATGAACATAATTGGCAGTGTCCCTAAGTGTCTGATTTACTCTACAATCACACTTTTACTATAGATGTATGAAGATAGCTGCCACTGTCCCCATGCAACTGGATGGCATTAGTTTCACACATTGCTATTGATGTATGTGAGTAACTTTGATTAGATGACTCTAATCTTGCATACTGCTGCTGATGTAAGATGGTAATAATCAATATCCCTATGTGACTAGAGGATTCTACACTCATGTTACTAGTGACATATGAAGGTAATTGTTTGTATGGCTGTGCAACTGTGACTAGACTCTCATATTTAGGGTTACATTTGAGTCTGTACAGATACCATACCTCTCAACCTCTTAGCCCAAGAAATCTGGTCAAAGCCTGAC
Organism: Protopterus annectens; assembly: GCF_019279795.1. Taxonomy (NCBI): domain Eukaryota; kingdom Metazoa; phylum Chordata; order Ceratodontiformes; family Protopteridae; genus Protopterus; species Protopterus annectens. Next base: position 1,025,963,864 of record NC_056725.1, read on the forward strand.
ATAATGGGGGGGGGGGGGGAGCAAAGGCCCAAAAATAGGCACAGATTTTAAATATTGCTCTTATACACTTATGAAGTAGCTAAAATGACAGGATTTCTGTTAAAATGCGTTTTCTAAAGAATATGAAAACTGAAAATCAAATGTATGTCATTATTTAGTGATTTGATTCCTCAGATCATCCCAGTGATTTGCCAGAAAAAATACAAATTTTATGAGGAACAGAATGAAATTTTGACAGCTACATCACACACATTTCTTTTAAGTCTAGGTCTTTCTTAAAGTAATTATTAGTAACTTATTTATCTAAGGTGGGTGCCCCAGTAGGACACATTGAGATCCCAGTCATTGTCTTACTTTGTAATGGATATCTTCTGCAACAAATGCAGCTTTTCCTTCAGGAACCTGCATATGACTTAGGTATATAATACATACATACATATATCAGATGTAGTCTATTTTTGTCTGATTCGACCTTTGGGTTATCATATCTGACCAGATCTGACTTTGGTGCCTTTTTTTGTAAAGCTGTGGATGAGAGGGTCTGACTCCTCCCCTAACCATAATTCCCTCCATTCCATTAAAGTACCTCAGATCTCATTTGCTGCCTGATCTTTTCAGACATGTTTCTAAGGGCTTTGATCTTTCTCTAGGATAAGTGATATTTTTTTCTTAAAAAAATAATAGTTTTCTTTTTCCTTACCTTATACTCTAGTAAGTTCTAATAGGTTTTTAGACTTAAGAAGAATTTAGGTGAAAGTTATTTATAGTGTTTTTCAAAGTGTGCTGGGTTTCTGTTTGCCATTTTCTTGCTTAGGTATACAATATAGCTTTAGGTAGTTAGATATTTTTTTTTCATTATCTGGAGAGGAGTAATTTTATATTCTTTACATAAGTCACACTTTTTGTATTATTATTGTCATTGTTTCCACTAATGTCCCACAAAATCCAAGGTTTTTAGAAGTGTATGCCTGTGGGCATAAAATTCCGCCACAAGCCTCAAAATAGTTGTGTTTATTGTTTGGTTACTGCCCACATTTATGTAAACTGTGATATTTGTGCTACTTTTGGGGCTATGGCCATTCAGGAATGCAGAGAAGTTAATTCTAAAAGGCTTGCTTCCCCCTCAGACAGGATCTATTTTTAATCTTCCACCTGTAATTCTTCCAGACCAATTTCAGCTTCAGATAAGAAGATGGACAAAAAGAAAGACAAGATGAAAGAAAAGTCTAAAGAATGAAAAAGATCTGATGAGATGAGATAGAAAACACCAGACAGAAGGTCTTTAGATCTGACCGATTCTTTGGGTTCATTGCCCAACACTCCGAGGAAGCCAGGTCCACCAGCCACTCAGACCAGATCTCACTCACCTCAACCAAGATTTTCCTCTGATCTGGTGAGTCCCAGACTCCATTCCCTAATTCTGCAGGAACAACAATACTCCAGACCTCCATGGATGGCAGAGTCTTCTAGTCTGTATGGTCTCCCAGCAGCCTCACCGAGATGGATATTGATCAAATAGTGCGGGGATACTTAAGATCACAAATCCAACTAGAGTTTCTCCCAGCACCATCCTCTTTGGACAGTCTAAGCGCATGTCTGACTACCCCTCTAATGATAAGTCCAGTACAGTTCTGCTCTTTGGATCTGGTTCCCATGGATCTGAACTACCACAGTGCACCTCAATTGGAGTCAACAGTATGGGCAACATTGACTCCATCAGCATCCCTTGTTCTTTTGATTCCAGTTATTTTGGATCAAGATGAGCCTCTGAGACGATGCATCAATACTGTGGCCCTGGAGGTGGAGTCAACTCTGAAGTTTTTGGAGCCATCTTTACCACTCAGGACGTTGGCTCTCAATAGCTCAGGTCTCAGGTCAGACTCAGGACTGACACCAAACAGAGCTGGGCTTGTTCCTTCTTTGAATAGAAGGGATTTTCCCTTGGCTCTGAACACAGCCTTGGCTTTTGAGGCATTTGGTCAGGTTTTGGCTTTGCCAGGAAATCATGTGCCACCTTTGAGCGCAGATCAGGCCCAAATTCTTATAGGCCTAGTGGATGAGTGGGACTGGAATAAATCTGATGTAGAAGAACCTGCCCCCCCCCCAAAAAAAATGGATTTTTGTAAATCTGAAGGGCAGAAAGCACTGGAGCAAGGGTCCAGCAGTAGATGCCATGGTAGCAGTGACAGTCACTAAAAAGAATCTGTCCAAGGAGAATTCTTCTTTCCATCCTCTTAACAGGGAGTTGAGGGCATTGAACAGATTCAGAAATTGACATATGCTTCAATGGCATTCATACTCAGAGTGCTGAACTATCATGCCCACATGACACATTTTCAGATGGACTTGACCAAGGAACTTGCCAAGTTCCTTTCAGGTTACTTACCAGCAGATGTTCAAAAACAGTGGACTCCCAGCTGTCTACCCTGCAGTCTATGTCTAATGTGTCCATGCATCTGTTTCCCAACACAGCTGATGGCACAGCCATGCCAGCAGGCACTGGCATTACCATGTGTCAGCATGCTGTCTCCTTCAAGGTATCCCATAGTACAGTGTTTGGCTTTAAAATATTACATCATAGCCCCTAAGCTCCTGTCAATGCATTGACTTTACATGTGTTTTCACATATACCCTGCATTCCTTTAGTCAGTCAGATTTAATTACAATTTCTTGCCTTTCAACGAGTACTTAAAGGCAAGCAGGGATAATCACAGAGAACAGTATTCTCAGTGCCTGTTACTTCTTTTTCTTTCTAAAGTAGCCACTTTTCATTATTTTGTTATGCCTGAGTTATAGTCCTTAAACTCATCTCCCCTTCCTGTAAATACCTCACCCTTTTATCTGTCAAAGTGGCAGATCTGAGCTGTTTGCTGCTGGGATTGATAACTGAGAATGCTGTTCTGTGTGATTATTCCTGTTCATCTTTCAAGTAGTCACTGAAAAGCAATAAATGGTAATTAAACCTGACTGACTAAAAGAAAGCAGGGTATATGTGAAAATGCATGTAAAGTCAATGCATTGAGCTTACGGGCTATGATGTAATATTTTAAAGCCAAACACTGTACTGTGGGAAATCTGGAGGTAAAATGAAAAAAATCAGGATGCCGGACCCCATGTGGCAGACTCTGGAATTACATTTAAAAATATAAAAAAAAGTTATACAGAGTCCAAAAATAGTGTTAAAATGTAGGAAACATCAATACTTGATAAAATAAACATGTTTTTTTCAGTCTTTGGGTGCAGTTCTCCTTTAAAGAGATGCTTGCTAGGAATGAACAAGACAGCAAAACCCTATCTGCTTCTGGGATCCACTTCTACACCCCTCAAAGGACCGTCTAGGAACCAAACAGGTGGAAAGAAGATGTGTTCAGAAAGTCACAGGTTTATCATTAGGACACTCCTGGAGACAGTCCCACCCAGGGCAAGGGGGGGGGGGCAGCTCAAATGGACATCATCCTACGGCAGAGGCGGACCACACAATGAGGGATTTCGTGGTTGCTTTACTGAGAAACCCTACCAACATTCCTGAAGAGTTACCTGCCTGCCACACTCACACGCCTGGCAAATTATTACAACAGATTCCTGGGTGTTAAGGATAGTCAACAGAGGCTATTACATTCCCTTTTCTTATCCTCCAAAGAAAAAAGAAAGGTTCCTGACTTTCCACCTACTCAGCAAGAATCTGTAGCAGGTTTTTTTAGTTGCTATAAAAAGAACTCATACAACAGGTCCCTTGTGAACAATTGGGATCCGTAGTCTATTCCAGGTTCATTTTAGTTCCAAGGAAGACAGGGGACCTCAGGCCAGTTTTGGACCGCAGCCATTTCAATCAATTTGTAAAATAGACAAAGTTTCTGATGGTCAAGGTGTAGTCTATATTTCCTCTTTTGAGGAAGGGTGATTGGATATGCCCTATAGATTTCCAGGATGCTTATTATCAAATAAAAATTCAGAGGCAATTCAGGAAATTTCTCCATTTCAGGTTGGGAGCCAATCATTTTCAGTTCAGAGCTCTGCCATTCAGTCTGCAGGTATTCACAAAAATTATGACAGTAGTAACAGCTCATCTCCGACTGCAAGGAATCCAAGTGTTCCTGTGCCTAGATGATTGGTTCCTCATTGCTACTTCCAGGAATCTCCTGGTTATACATTGTGACCTCTCATTCCACCTTATACAGAAACTGGGGATTACTCAATCAGTCCAAGAGTCAGCTGTCACCCACTCAGCATATAGAATCTATTGGATGTTGCCTCAACACTGTCCTTCAAATAGCGAAGCTTCCAGACACCAGAGTACTGTCTCTTTTCTAATGGCCTCACAGGTCACTTAGCATCTCTTTCCTATACAAGGTTAATCCTTTGTTTGCTAGGCTTAATAGGCCATTAATTATGTTATTATTATGTGATTATGTTAGTTAACCTGGCAAGATACGACAAGAGTTTACTCCAGTGGACCCTCTCAGTTCAATGGCCACATAGTCTTCACCCCTTCATACTAAGATCTGCCTTATGCAAGTTTGCAGAGCTCATATCAGATGGTGGATAACCTTTCCATTAATAATGGAAGGAAGAACTTTTTGCTCTTTAAATCCCTAGGCCACAGTAACCATGGAATCTCCCCTTCTGGAGTAGGGAGGCATTTAAAGGGGAAGACAGTTCAAGGTGCTTGGTCAGCCCTACAGGCCAACCTTCACATCAATGTCTCAGAGATTAGAGTGGTCCAGGACTCCCTCCCCAAGACTGTGATTTCCATTCAGACAGAAAACATGGCAGTAGTCTGGTATATCAACATACAGAGGGGAACCCGGTCATAACCTCTTTGCTGAGAAGCCATGAGAGTGTAGCATTGGAAGATATCTTCCCATCATTTACTAATAGCAACACACATCCCGGGGATGTCAAATATACTATTGGACAAGCTTCATAGGTCATTTCTCCTGCTTCATGAGTGGTCCCACAATTAGACAGTGGCAACACAGATTTTCAGCCACTGGGGCTAACCTTGATGTGATCTGTTCGCATTGTATCTAAACAACAAGTGCAGCAGTTACTTTGCCTTGATTCCTCCACAGGGATGGTTACAGAGGCATGCTGTAATTCACAATTTTTCCCCAGATCTCCTCTATGCCTTTCCTCTGATACCACTATTAATAAAATGTATTCAGAAAGCCAAAAGATGAAAGACCAGAGTAATCCTCATTGCTCTGTTTTGGCTCTGATAGGTTTGTTCGCCTTCCTAGGGCTCATTTGATACACCCTCCATGGGTGTTGGATTTGAGTCCAGGCCTCCTGAGTCACCCTCCCTGATTGTTTCAAATGGATCTAAAAGCCCTGAAGTTGACTGCATGGTTCTTTCAATTGTAACAATAGCCATATATGCCAGGCCACCTTCTTCAGTTGTCCACATTATTTCTACCTTAACGGGACTTTCTTACTCCAACTTTCAATGAGAGAGCCAGTCTCTCCATGGGATATCACTGTTATCCTTCAAGCCTTGACCCAAACACTGTTTGAACCAGCAGCTTCAATACACTCGATGTGTCTTTCATGGAAAACTATTTTTCTTGTTGTAATTACATCTGCTAGATAAATTTTGGAATTGCAAATGACTATTTTTGTTTTTTTGTAAAGACAGAATGGCTTTGAGAACAAATTCTTCCATTCTGCCAAAGGTGACATCCAAAACAAATCTACTTCAGTCATTTGACTTGCCATTCTTGTTTCCCAGATTCTCAAACAAAGAAGAATATATGTTGTCCATGCTAGATGTTCATAGACATCTCAGATTCTATTTACAATGGACCAAGGATATCAGAAAGTCAGATTAGCTATTCATATCCTTTTCCAAATCTAAGTTGAGTAAAAGTATAGCAGAAATCACACTAATGGCTGTCAGAATGCATTTATTTTGTTTATAATAAATTGGGTTTGCCTTTGCAGACAAAATCAAAAACTCATTTTACAAGAGCAGCAGCTACTTCTATGGCTTTCATGAAGAGCATGAAGAGAGAGATCTTATTGATGACATTTGTACAGCAGCAACACGGTCCCTGGTGCATACCTTTATATCTCTTTATAAACTGGATGTGCAGTCCAGATCATGCTCTTCTTTTGGTTCCACAATACTCAGGAATGTCCTTCCTTGATGCCTCCTAGGTATTCTTTAGCTTGAGAATCTGTCCCAAGAGTTGAATCAGACAAAAATAGACAACATCCGATATGAAAGTTATGTACTTAACAAAATGATAGATCTGTGTTGTCTCATTTTCACCAGTTCAACATCCCTCCTTCCTTCCCCCTTCCAAGATTGTCACTGACACTTTCTGGTGAGTGGATAAACCTCATCTGAAACCCTGCCTTTGACATCATCCATGCTGTGCTGTACTATACGTATTGATATGTCTACTAACACGAAGATGATTTAATTATAAAATACAGATAATATCTGAGGATATGCCAGTTAACTCGACCTGAGGGGCTTTAGTGGAATGGAAGGAATTATGGGTAGGGGAGAAGTCAGAGCTTTGGATTCACAGCTTTATAAAAAAGTCACCAAGGTCACATACAGTCAGATCTGAGAGCTCAAAGGCTGAGCCAGATGAAAATGAGATAACACGGCTCTAGTGTTACAATAAGTACATAACTTTTGTTTATGCATGGCTTAAAGTGAGTATGTTTGATGTTGGCTTGGCCCAGAAGAACTGGCGCAGGACAGAGGAGGGTGGTATGCCATGGGTTAGGGGATGGTGCTAATACTTTGGGCAAGTTTCACATCCTAAGCAACCATGAAGTTGTAGGCTCATATTCTACAGGTTTATGGTGTATGGACCTAACAGATCTAGCATTATGAGAAATACCCATAACTTTACTTTATGAGTACTCACCTTAATTCTATATGTAAATCCCTGATTGCCTGAAATAATTCATATACCAGCTACCTGGTTTCTAATTCATTTTCTTCATTTGTTTCTTTCACTTGATTTAAAACTGGAGAGGCAGGAGAGTGCAGTACATTATACAATATGGTAGGAAGACTTTTAAGCCTGGAAACATTTTATGTACCAAATATTCTTAATGTCTTAGGCATAAGTCATTTTGTTTTCTGCAACCATAGGGCTACCCACAGATCAGGTGATCTGTTATTGAAGAGGTTTGTATGTTAAGATAGTACTACAACTAATGCCCTGGGCATCAGGACTGCTTGGTATGTTAAGTTTTCCAGGGCTGCCAGATCCACCTCTGTCCCACAGCACACTACTTTCAGCCTCTTTTCATTTTATTGTGCCACATAAGCTTTCTGACATGGAAGAAATTGCTCCATGTTGCCTTTTGACTTTTTTCCAAAGAATGTTAAGGTTTCTCCATATTTTGGTAAGCTGTAACTGTTATTTTGTTTATTATTTAATTCATTATCTCTTGTTTTTTCCTACCTAGGTGAAATTCTTAGCTTCCTCTTATCTCCCATCATTTGAGGACAGTGGGCTTTGGCTCATCCATATTTGGATCTATGACTTTTGCTGCTACTAGCCGTGACTGTGGCAGGCAGATTCTGTGTACTAATAGGTGTACCATGTGTTAAATAAGACAGCATGCTCTGTCCCTCAAATTAACATCAGAGATGCCATAACACATTTGTGTTACTGCTCTTTCTGTTATCACCAGGGAATGTTTTGATTTCCTTGGAAGAGTTCTTGCTCAGTCTGCTGTTTTCCCTTTTGACATGAACCTATCCCAGTCCTCTCCTCCTCCTTCACCCCTTATGTTTTGGCTTCACTAATCAGAACCTGACAGTGCCCCCCACGAAGAGTTCATTGCTATTACACCGTTTCTCCAAAGACACCCAGAAAGTGTATTTTTTTCTCTCGTAACCAGCATTCAGACCTCCCCAGTCCCCTACTTACCTATTTTTCTCCTCCAGGGAAATACCCTGCCCATTTATTTTCAAACCAGGTTAACAGCCTTACATCTCATTCATTTTTTGATGAGGGTTAAAGCTGACTGGGTCATTCACTCACCATCACAGGTAAGAGTCTGAAGCCAGCTGACCTTCATTCCTTCCAGGATCTCTCTCTCCCTACATAATTCCTTCCCATGGTGTATAGTGTCACTGCTCTATGATGACTCCCTATTTTGTCTTCCCATGACCCCTGGGATCACCTGTGTTGGCTTATGCCCTCTGGTTGAAGTGAGGAGAGCACTGGGCACACTGCCTCTCTCTTAGGATGAGTGATCTGGGTTGGAATTTAACTTTTACCCTTCCCTGCCTCAGTACTTCCTGCACCTGATTCGCTAGCTGAATCCAGCTCATCTGGATCATAGTCAGGGATTTATCACTCTACAGCACAGAGTTAAGGCCAAGAAATGTATCCCTAAGACCCTTCTCTAAGTGCCTAATCTTGACTCACGTACTCAAGATGTGGCGAAGCAGGACAGAAGTACTTCACCTTGTCTCCTCCCAATGAGCCCGTGTCTGTGGAGACATTGAGTATGACGCAGGAAAAGGGTAGCTAGCTAACAAGGCCCATCCACTGCCCACAAATGTTTTAGAAGACATGACGATAATGTCGATGTTCCTCCAGACCAGTGCTACCTTTTGTTGTTATTTTGTAAGGCACCCAGTAGTATAGCATGGATAAACCTGATACTGTGACTCAAATTCCTCATGTTTGTAGGTTCCCAAGGTGTGTTCCTTATCAACAGAGACTCCGTAGCCAGACATTATGTTATGTAACACATCCCTAAGGGAGAGTCCTGCTCTTTAGAGTCTGGTAGTCCATTTTCTCTCCTCTGGTAGCCTAGAGTAATGGAAAGCTTTGGGAAGTTAACATTTCAAAAGGGATCTAAAGCATGACATGCTGCCTTTGGTTGAAAGCTCCCTGGTGGTTCCCTGAAGAATTTAGTCAGAGCTCAAGCTTCTATTTGAGTAAGAATAAGAAACCTCATTGCCCACATGGCCTGTAATGCTGCAGAAGGGACTGTTAGAGCAGTAGGATCTGAGACTGCAAATCATGCACTCATATCTATACCTAATTGTGTTTGCTTTCCTACATTTGCTATTCAAAAGCCCATTGCTGCTCGATCTAGAAATAAACAAATATCTAAAAGGGATAAAAGAGAAGAATCAAATACTTACAACATGATTTAGACGCAACATCTTCAGCAACAAGAGGTCACTGGGTCCCAACAATCCTTTCCAGCTCCAGCAAGGCCGTTGGTCTAGAGGTAGGAGTCTTGTCTAGTTTCAGAGTGGGTGTGGTCATTGTCAGAGTGGAACACAGTACTCCTGCCTCCCTTCCCCACTGCATCTGTTTGGAGGTTGTCAGGGGGTCCATTCTACTTCCATGCCACAGCTTGATTCAAAGTAATCAACAAGGCATAAGAAAGAGTAATAATGTAATGCATTCCTTTTATTTCACTTACTGTTCTGACCTCTTTGCCTTTGGCTGATGCTCCACCTCTTTGATAACACCAGGCAAGGTTGGATGTGTTAAAATGTCATCAGACAAGCCACATAAGAGGTCTTTTTTTTTTTTACCATCAATGACTTGGGTGTTATTTCAGATTATTTCAGTATCAAAAGAGAGAAAGGACCTCATGCATTTTCCAGATTTGAGCTGCCTAACTCACCTCATCCCAAAAAAGTATTTGTGCATAGTCACCCTTCAGTCACTCCTGAGTGGATGTGTTGTTCAGATCTACAAGTCATTTATTTCAACATTAAATTATCCAAGTAGGCCGTAAAATTCCTTCACTTCTCAGTTATCATTCTTGATTGACTCTGTTTGAATTCAACTCAGTCCTAGGATGTTCAGATGGAATGCATATTTCTGATGGAAGCATATAACAGGCTGTAGGGCACCAACACATTTCCTTGTTTGGATGAATGGCTCCTGGGTGCAGCCTCCAGATACATTCTTGTATAGCAGAGTTTGTTTCATGTATTTCCCTCTTTGGGATTAACATGAAGTTTCCAAAGTCCCAGCTTCAGCCGACCTTCTTCAGCTGTTCCTTAGGCATCAAGATTTGTTGGGTGTTTTACCCCTAGAGAGAATACAAAGCATTCTGAAGATGGCTTGGGGCTAATCCGAAAACCTCACCTTTTACCAATCCTCATTTATGAGTTTTAGGCCTGACAGCAGCCTTGACTATCATTTTACCTCTTTCAGTGTTTCATGAGGATCCTTCAGTGGGCCCTCAGAGTTCATTGATTGCAGAACACTGAACCCTTTGAAGACACCTGTAAAGCTGTTCAAGGCCTGCAGAACACTTCTCAAGTTAGTGATTGTTCCCACTCACCTTGTCTGTGAGAAACATGCAACCTTCAACAATCCTGTAGATATGTTAAGGGAATGACTTCTCCTTCTCCTTCTTCTTCTTCCATTTTTTCTAGCCTTTCAAGAATTCCTTCCACAGGGACACGTTTCTATCTTGTATTTTAAGAAACAAGAAGGCACATTTTTTATACCTGCCGTGCACAGTAGCCATGAAACTCTGGTAGTTGGCCATCCAGAATGACCATTTTCATCTCGTGAACAAATATGACTACTATTTCTTTATATTCCTGAATGTCCCCCAACCCAGTCTGTGGTCAGAATTTTTTTTTCTGAAAGCAGGAAACACCAGTCTGAAACCATTGCATATTCAACCACATCCAAATGCTTCAACTGTTTTCCCCTATCCCACCAGAGGCCAAAAAATGCTCTAGTGAAGTCCTGGCCTCAGGTCTTTTCACCACTTTCCCATCATTTCTCAGGATGATGACATTCATTCAGAAAGCAACATTTTATAGGCTGAGAGTGATTCTGATTGCTCCTCCCTGGCCTAGACAGGCCTTCTTTGTTTGCCTTCCACTCCAACTGGCTCTGAGAACGAATCTCCTGACATTTCCATCAGGGCAATCTCTTTTTGACCTTCATGCACTTAGAGTAAAAGATTACTTGCTCAGGTTCCATTAGTCAGTAGGTCTGCTGACTTTCAAAGAGGGTAGTTTCTATTTTATCTTCATCTCAAAGACCTCATAAATAAGAGACTTACAGAGATACGTGGAAACACTTCTGTCTTTGGGCTTTTGATCACATGCTAGATCCTTTTTCATTCCTGGATTGTCAAAGTTTGATGTCACTATATGAGATCTTTGAAATGGGTTTTATTTAATCAACAATTTAAGATTAATTTGGTGGCTATTTCCAATTTTCACACTAGAAAAATACTATGCCCCTTGCTTCCCTTAAAACACATTAGACTTTCCTTAAAGGCAACTTTCTCTTGAAGCAACTCATCAGGAAACTGTTGCCCATATGGAACATTTACTATGTAATGGAGAAAATTGCTCTCTTTTTCTTTGAACCTGAAGTAGGCTAAGAACTGAAGTTCTTGTCCTGCAAGACATTATTTCCAGTGGCTGTCACTACATTTCAGAGTTACAGGCTTTGCCCATTAAATCTCCCTATTTCTTCTCCCATGAAAAGAGGACTTTACATGGGACAAATCATAAATTCAACATAATGGTTACTACTGAATTCCAGTCTTAACCAGTCAGGACATTCAGTAGAAAAAACTCACAAATTGAGGAGTCAGCATCAGAATATAGTGCTTTCATCTCTTTAGTCACCAAAAGACTTCAGAAACAAAAACAGTCTAAAATGTACCATCTATATACAAAATAATAACAACTGTGCGATGCAGTAAAACCAGTGAGTGTTCTGTCTGTTTGGTTGATAATTAAGTATAGTAATTAGTCTCCACTGTACAGTGTCATAAATATATTGAAAATAGATTAAATCTAAAATAATCTCCTTAAAGGTTTGCTTGCAACAAACGTAAAATTAAAACTATCATTTAATCCAGGTAAATAGTGCCTTCACTTTTGGTGGCACAGTGGTGCAGTGGTTAGTGTTGTTGCCTCAGAGCAAGAGGTTTTCTGGTCTGATTCTCAGCTGGGGTGCCTTCTGTGCAGAATCAGCATGTTCTCTCTACAATGTAAAACCCTACTGCCACTTGTTCTGTGGACTGATGATCTGCTGAGGCAACCCCTAATGGGAAAAGAAGAAATACTGCATTCACTCTAATTTGCATGATGAGATGTTTTTATTATAACAGCATATTCAAATCCTCTCCCCTTCTATCCTCTTTTACAAAATCTATACAAAGAAAAATATTTTCTAAAAAAATTTAACTTTAGTAACATACTGGTGTTTCGGAAAGCTTTTTTGTCATTTTCTTATTTAGGAGAGTATTCATAGATACTAGCTAAAGTAAGCAGAATAATCCTTCACCAAAAATGAGAATGTAAAACTAGGTATTGATATATAGAACCATGTAGCACTATGCAACAACAGGCTAAAAGGAAGAGATAAAGGTCTATGCAAATTAGAGTATAATAAGTGGAAATGAAGAAGCACAATATAATGACTGTATAATGACATGCCAATGATGATGGGGAAAGCAAGTCACAGTTCATAGTCATCAAGTGCAAAATGACAAAGGCACTTACATGAAATTGTAGTGCTCCAATGGGAATGCTGGTAGCACAGCAACAATGTATACTACACAGCATTATTTTTATTACAAGCATCGGTCACCCAACTGCAAGTTGTGATTGCATGCACACTAACAAAAAATGTTACATAGAATAACTTTACACAAGATGACAGATGTACAGATCTGGGAATGGCTGCGTGTTCTTGCAGACATCATGTGGTACTGTAGACAAGTATGGCCCACAAAATGGAACATAAGGAGTGGGCTTCCCGTACATGTAGGCAGCACTTTACCATATGGAATACAGGGACATTTCAGAAACAAACTTAGGATACCTTGGGCATTCATAGGTGTCAGTCTGTAGAGTATTCAGGATGTTCCTCTATACACTGCTTACACATGTGGATAAGCACATCTGCTTTTTCAAAACACCAGGGAGAGAGCTGCCATCATGTATGACGTCTATGATATCATTGCATCTGTAAGTTACTAGAAGCCATAGACTGCATCCATGTGGCATTAAAGGCTCTACCTTGTATCCATGAACATTGTTACATCAATAGGAAGGGGTACTATACCATCAGCTTCCAGATATGTGATGCACAGGCACTAATAATCCATGTGCCTGCACAGCAACCTGGCAGTATTTGTGATTCCCACATATGGCATAAAAGTCATCTGTATCACTTTCTCTCCAAAAAAGACATCACACAGGACTACCTAGAAGGTAAGTGTAGGCACAGTGGTGCACTACATATCCAAATTCATGTACATAAGAGGTACATAACATTAACCCTCCTCTCAATATCCCCCCATCCTGAATGTGTCACCCACTGAAGCCCTGGCTGATTTAACCCCTGTGGAGCCCACAGGGCATGGCTGAACAACAGTGCAACTTTGCCCATGTTTAAACCAGAAATGTGGCTGAACATATGTCTTAGACCTGCTGAAGTCAGAGTTCAGCTGCTAGGATGTCTGACTGTGTGTTTGTGTGTGTGTGTGTGGGGGGCACTGCATCATGCACCCACTACAACATGCCACATATTTGTGGTATGTTGCATACTACACAATATGATTCATGGTAGTCAGGTAGGCCAGGAAAATTTCCCAGGACTCTCCAGCAACCCAGCAGCAGGACTCACAGTGACTATGTTGATATACCCCAACAGCGACAAAGATATCAACAGACAACCAGCTGCAGCACCACCCCTGTCAATGGCAGTGGGCACAATATACAGCAGTGCAGGCAAAGTGGCAAAGTCTAGTTCACTCCTATGAGCTCTGACCTGTACACAGTGGCAATGCAGTGTTACACAAAACAAAATAATGAGCGCAATGTTATCTAACAGGTGTAATGGCTCACCAAGTCACACCATGCATTAGACACCTCCACTTGTATCACATGACTGAGGGAGTGGCATAGGTCACAGCAATTGTCAATTATCCAGATGCCTGGGGATATGTAGATACAGCAATACAACAACTCCAACGTCAAAAACACTTTATTCCAAGGCAAAGCTTTTGGGTAAACCACAAATGATAAATACTTTAAATAAGAGCAAATAGGAGTCATACAACTGCAGCTAGCCTATTATATGACCTATTCATTTAAAAAATAGAAGTATAAAATACAATAAAAGTGCAAAAAAATATATAAAAGGCAAAACTTGTGAAATGAATTCAGTTTTAAAGATTTTGTTGCTGTCTTATTACTAATACTGGTTTAATACCCCCCACTGGTTCCATACTTGTTCACAGCATGGCATTTATACACTGATTTAAAATCTTTATAACATAATCTTCTTTTAAGACTTTTAAAATTCTTATATGAAAAATTAGATTTATCACCCAAAATCATCTGTAGTTCAGGCATTTCTAGCAAAATAAACCAATTTGTTTGTATAATCTTCTTAAGCTCACTAGTTCTCACATTGAAAGTGGTTGTACGTAATCTTATTAATATGTTCCTTTATTCGACCTTCAACGTTTTCCCCTAATGAGAATATAAGTTTAGCTATATGTGCTGTTTCTATTTTAACTTTTTCACATATTTTGTCAACATCTGCCTGTTCATAACTACTACTGACAAATTCAGCAGCCATTTTGTTCATCTGCTCTATGAATTTTTGAACATTTGTATTTAATCTACTGATTCTACCAAACTGAGCTTTCATTATACCAGTGAAGACTTGAGGTGCATGCATGGGCTGCTTATGGACAGAGCAACTAGCGTGTACATCCTTCTCATGGACACTGGTTTCAATCCTGTCTTCCTTTCCCTCTAATTGCACATCCAAAAGCACTATTTCTTTATTTGAGCATGTCATTTTAAACTTCTGAAAACTGGTAGAATTATTCAAATATGTGACATATTCTTTTAGCTCGTCTTGTATTCCATTCCATATGAGGGAGCAATCATCAACAAACCTCTGATAAAATTCACCTTTCTTATTCAATACATTACACTCACCACGAATAAATTGCTTCTCCCACTGATGGAATACCAAATTGGCATAAGTGTTGGCCATGGGAGTACCCATGGCCACAACAGCCAACTGTAGGTAAGGTTCATTATTAAAAAAGGAATACATTTTTCAACAGTATGTCTAATAATATACAGATGTTTTCTGTTTCCTTAGCAGGCATGCATATTTCACTGTTAAGAAAATAACGTATAGCTTCAATACCGTACTCATTTGGTATCACAGTGAACAACAATGTAATGTCCAGTGTAATAAATGTGTAGCTTGTTTTTTTCTCTTTTGCAAATCATTCCCTTAATTTTGTTAAAAAGTCAAGGGTAACCCGAATTACATTGGGGCAGCACTGTAAATATTTACTCAATCTTTTTTGTAGAAAAATCGATACTGGCTCAGTTACCCATCCCCTCCTTGAGACAATAGGTCTCAGTGGAGTGTTTATGAGTGAATTATGAACCATAGGAATGCTATACATTTGTGGTATTCTGGGACAAGATATTGTAAAATAATTAAATAACTCTATGTTAATATCACCACTTAATTGTAACTCAGAAATTATCATATTTACCTCTGTAATAAGCTTTTTAACATCCATAAATGTATTTTTTTTTTAATTATCCAGATCCTGTAAAAGTGCATTTAACAAAGCCATATAATGCATTTGATTCATGATGACAGTAGCTCCCCCCTTATCTGCCTGTTTAATAACTACATTAACATTTCCTTCCAAACTTTTCAGAAATTCAAATTCATCAACGGTTAAATTATAAAACTACCTTTTAACACTGCCAGCATACAATTGCCTTATTTCATTCTCACACACATTGTGGAAAGCCGTTATCACGGGATTACTTATTGGTACAAAAACACTCAATTTTTTACAATTCAATGCTTCAACAGAGTCCTCATTTTTAAACAGGATTTTAAGGTTTAAAGTCCTTACAAACATTTTTAAATCAGTTAAAGCTGTAACTACATCATCTGATGCACTAGGAATAAACTTTAAACCCTTCTCTAGTAAAGACTCTTGTGCTTTTGTTAAAACAAAATCAGATAGGTTCAAAATACCTCTGTCCATATCCATCAGCATTGTGCAGCTTTGTTATAATATATAGGGCTGCTGTTCTTTCTCTTCGTCCCGTTTGGGACTTGCCATTGCAGTGAGCATCCCAGTGAGGGATTCCTCTGCTGTGTCCCTACTTTCTCTGGTAAGTTCAGCTGAAAATGCATCTTTGCACCAGAAAAAAATTATATTTGAAGCTTTTTGCTGTTCAGAACTCAGTCCTGATGTTGTTGTGGCTCCTATCAGTTCATTACTAGGATTTTCTTTTCACCCCCTATATTCAGCTGGGAAGTAGACAATGTAGCAGGAAGGGGCGGTAGTTGCTCTTCATCATTCTGTCATGAAGACTGCAGAGGCAAAACAACTCTATCACTGGTTATTCTGGTCACTTCATTTACTTTAACGGATGGAAAATCATCCAGCTGATACATTGGCCCATTCTGTTTTATGGGAGGTTTATTTTAAATGTCAGTCTTGGACCATTTTAAAATCATTAATGTCTCTTAGAAGCTTACACTTTTTCATAGCTTCAAGTCTATCATCCAACAGTTGTAACCTGTCCAGCATTTTTTGATACAAGTCAATTAAGTTAGAAAAGCAAGTCATATTTAGTAACTCACTTTCTAACTTTATAATTTCTTCTTTTAATTCTTTTTCAATACCAATAAAGAAGTCATTCATCAGAGACATGTAATCCAGACATAATTTTAAATTCAATTGCTGCCATCATTTTAATAACTCTGGATAAACATTTGCATAAGAGGGTATTTTAAGAATACGAAGGCCACATGAATGACCCCCAGCTCCAGATAAGCTAGAAAACTTAGCCCCTGCCACTGGAGATTCTTAAATGCCTCTACCTTCTTCTCTAATGAATTAAGAACCTTCTTAAAAGCATCTGTAGATTGAGCAGTGGCTCCCATAGATGCTGGTGTACTAGAGGCAAGTTGTAACAGAGGAATAGACTGATTTATTTCTCCTTTTCCTTCTATTATGCTGGCTGTGAAAAACTCTTTTAAGAGGTGTGATGCCCACTATAACAGGCCAACGACAGGATACCAAAAAAAAAGCAGATACCATGGTAACAGGAGACTCACGAAACAAGTCTCAAACATCAGTACAACAACTCCAACATCAAAAACACTTTATTCCAAGGCAACGCTTTCGGGTAAACCACCCTTTTTCAGTGCTAATACTCTATACAAATGATAAATACTTTAAATAAGAGCAAACAGGA
Source organism: Protopterus annectens (assembly GCF_019279795.1). Classification (NCBI taxonomy): domain Eukaryota; kingdom Metazoa; phylum Chordata; order Ceratodontiformes; family Protopteridae; genus Protopterus; species Protopterus annectens. The sequence continues at coordinate 1,025,981,124 of NC_056725.1, forward strand.
GTCATATGACCACAGCCAGCCTATCATACGATCCATTCACTTAAAAAACAGAAGTACAAAAATACAATAAAAATGCAATAAAAATATAAAACGCAAAACTTATAAAATTAATTCAGCTTTAAAGATTTTGTTGCTGTTTTCTGACTAACACTGGTTTAATACTCACAGAGTTATTAAGGCCAGGTTTAAAATCTGCCTGCAATCTGACAATCTATTCATATTCTTTATTCTCCAGAACATTATTTACATCAACTCCCCCCCCCCCGATCTCGTTGGTCACTACATCCATAGCCCTAAACCTAAAACAGTGTTCTGAACCATTGCTCATGATGTGTTTATGCAAGTCACTGAAGCTCCAGTGGCAGGGTCTAAGTTTTATAGCTTATCTGGAGCTGGGGGCCATTCCACATGGCCTTTGTATTCTTAAAATGCCCTTTTATGCAAATGTTTATCCAGAGTTATTAAAGTGATGGCAGCAATTGAATTTAAAATTACATCTGGATTACATGTCTTTGATGAATGACTTCTTTATTGGTATTGAAAAAGAATTAAAAGAAAAAATTATAAAGTTAGAAAGTGAGTTACTAAATATGTCTTGCTTTTCTGACTTACTTGACTTGTACCAGAAAATGATGGACAGGTTACAACTGTTGGATGATAGACTTGAAGCTACGAAAAAGTGTAAGCTTCTAAGAGACGTTAATGATTTTAAAATGGGCCATATTTTCTCCTGGCCCAAGACTGACATTCAAAATAAGCTGCCCATAAAACGAAATGGGCCAATGTATCAGCTGGATGATTTTTCCGTCCGTTAAAGTAAATGAAGTGACTAGAATGCCCAGTGATAGAGTTGCTTTGCCTCTGCAGTCTTCATGACAGGATGATCAAGAGCAACTCCTGCCCCTTCCTGCTATGTTGTCTACTTCCTAGCTGAATACAGGGGTTGAAAAGGAAATTACTAGCAATGAACTGATAGGAGCCGCAACGACATCAGGACTGAGTTCTGAACAGCAAAAAGATTCAAATATAATTTTTTCTGGTACAAAGATGAGTTTTCGGCTGAACTTACCAGAGAAAGTATGGACCCAGCAGAGGAATCCCTCACGGGGACACTCACTGAAACAAGTCCCAAAAGGGTTGAAGAGAAAGAACAGCAGCCCTATATATTATAACAAAGCTGCACAATGCTGATGGATATGGACAGAGGTATTTTGAACCTATCTGATTTTGTTTTAACAAAAGCACAAGAGTCTTTACTAGAGAAGGGTTTAAAGTTTATTCCTAGTGCATCAGATGATGTAGTTACAGCTTTAACTGATTTAAAAATGTTTGTAAGGACTTTAAACCTTAAAATCCTGTTTAAAAATGAGGACTCTGTTGAAGCATTGAATTTTAAAAAGTTGAGTGTTTTTGTACCAATAAGTAATCCCGTGATAATGGCTTTCCACAATGTGTGTGAGAATGAAATAAAGCAATTGTATGCTGGCAGTATTAAAAGGAAGTTTTATAATTTAACCGTTAATGAATTTGAAGAAATGAAAAGTTGGGAAAGAAATGTTGATGTAGTTATTAAACAGGCAGGTAAGTGGGGAGCTACTGTCATCATGAATCGGATGGATTATATGGCTTTGTTAAATGCACTTTTACAGGATCTGGATACTTTTAAAAAAATTACATTTATGGATGTTAAAAAAGCTTATTGCAGAGGTAAATATGATAATTTATTAGTTACAATTAAGTGGTGATATTAACATAGTTATTTAATTATTTTATGGTACCTTGTCCTAGAATACCACAAATTTATGGCATCCCTAAGGTTCGTAAGTCACTCATAAACCCTCCACTGAGACCTATTGTCTTAGGGAGGGGGTGGGTAACTGAGCCAGTATCGATTTTTCTACAAATAAGTTTGAGTAAATATTTACAGCATTGCCCCAGTGTAATTCGGGTTACCCTTGACTTTTTAACAAAATTAAGGGAATGGTTTGACAAAAGAGAAAGAACAAGCTACATATTTGTTACACTGGACATTACATTGTTGTGCACTGTGATACCAAAGGAGTAAGGTATTGAAGCTATATGTGATTTTCTTAACAGTGAAATATGCATGCCTGCTAAGGAAACAGAAAACATCTGTATATTATTAGACATAGTGTTGATGAAAAATGTATTCCTTTTTAATAATGAACCTTACCTACAGTTGACTGTTGTGGCCATGGGTACTCCCATGGCCAACACTTTTGCCAATTTGGTATTCCGTCAGTGGGAGAAGCAATTTATTCATGGTGAGGGTAATGTATTGAATAAGAAAGTTGAATTTTATCAGAGGTTTGTTGATGATGGCTTTCTCATATGGAATGGAACTCAAGATGAGCTAAAAGAATATGTTACATATTTGAATAATTCTGCCAGTTTTCTGAAGTTTAAAATGACATGCTCAAATAAAGAAGTAGTGTTTTTGGATGTGCAATTAAAGAGAAAGGTAGACAGGATTGAAACTAGTGTCCATAAGAAGGATGTACACGCTAGTTGCTATGTCCATATGCAGAGCATGCATGCACCTCATGTTTTCACTGGTATAATGATAGCTCAGTTTGGTAGAGTCAGTAGATTACATACAGATGATTTAAAATTCATAGAGCAGATGAATGAAATGGCTGCTGAATTTGTCAGTAGTGGTTATGAACAGGCAGATGTTGACAAAATATGTGAAGAAGTTAAAATAGATAGAGCACATGTAACTAAACCTATATTTTCATTAGTGGAACATGTTGAGGGCTGAATAAAGGAACATTTTAATAAGATTAGGTACAAAACCACTTTCAGCATGAGAACTAGTGAGCTTAAGAAGATTATACAAAAAAATGGGTTATTTTTGATAGCAATGCCTGAACTACAGATAATTTTGGGTAATAAACCTAATTTTTCATTTAAGAATCTTAAAAATCTTAAAAGAAGTTTATGTTATAAAGATTTTCAATCAGTGGATAAATCCCATGCAGTGAACAAGTATGGAACAGTTCAATGTATGAAGTGTAGTTGTTGTAGTGATATTTTTGCACATAATATATTTACTCATCCTATAACCAATAAGCAGTATGTATTTTATTGCTCAGCTAATTGTAATAGTGTAAATGTGGTCTACCTTGCAACTTGTGTAAAATGTCCATCATTTTATGTGGGTAAGACCACTAGAAAATTAAAAGAATGAATTATTGAGCACAAGTCTGATATTCGTAGGAAAAATGAAAAAAAATGCATTGAGTAAATACGTCATGAGCAATGGTTCAAAACACTGTTTTAGGTTTAGGGCTATGGATGTAGTGACCAAAAAGACCGGGGAGCGATGTAAATAATGTTCTGGAGAATAAAGAGTATGAGTGGACTGTCAGATTGCAGGCAGATTTTAAACCTGGCCTTAATAACTCTGTGAGTACTAACCAGTGTTAGTAAGAACAAAGCAACACAATTTTTAAAATTGAATTCATTTTATAAGTTTGCATTTTATATTTTTATTGCATTTTTATTGTATTTTTGTACTTCTGTTTTTTTAAGTGAATGGGTCATATGATAGGCTGGCTGTGGTCATATGACTCCTATTTGCTCTTATTTAAAGTATTTATCATTTGTATAGCACTGAAGAAGGGTGGTTTACCTGAAAGTTTTGCCCTGGAATAAAGTGTTTTTGACGTTGGAGTTGTATTGTTGTTTGAGACCTGTTTCGTGATTCTCCTGTTACCACGGTATCAGCTTTTCTTTTATATGTAGATACAGAGAAGGCTACACTACAAGAGAATGGGGGATAATAGGGCACCATAAATAGAGATGCAGTTCATGGGGAGAGGTTGATGTCTATATCAAAGAAGATTTTCTCAGTAATGTTGGTGGGGTTTCTGCTATGGGATAGTGTAGTAGGTTGACAGAGATGGGAGGAATTAGCAGAGGGATTATGGGACACCATAACATGGACCTCTTGCCACAAAAAGGTGCAGTTCCAGATGCCCACCTGGACACTGACATAGAAGTGCATGAACAGGACCTGTATGATGCTTGCAAACAATGTTGCCCACCATGAGTGGGCCTGCATTGTGACCATATACTCCATTACAGTGAATGTAGGGGTACCTCAACTACAGCAGTTGTAGACTGTGTACCTTATGATTGTCATCCTATGCATCCAGCATAAGTAAGCACAAGCTCCCTAACCATGGACTATAATGGGGTGTAAGGCATTGGTAGCAACACTAACATTCTCTAAAAAACAGCTATTGTGGTGATGTGGCCCACCACGGAGCCCACTTGACTGATCATATAATTGTGCCTGGCATTCACTGTTTCCTGAAGGCCCAGTACAACACAGCCATTTCTATTTTTGTACGTTTTGCATAGGATCATAGGAGGTTACTAGGCTATTGGCCCTGAGGCCCTTATAAGCCTAGCCAAGAGTTTAGCCCATGTTTAGACAAATCAGCATCCAAAGCAGCAAGTTTTGTCAAGTTTACTGCCCCAGCACATATATTGGTGAAGCTGAAAGCAAAACACACATAAGGGGCTGGATGAGATGGTAGATAATTGCATGCCATACTGATAGCCCACTTTAATATGGGCATCTGTTTGGCAGATGTAGTGTGCATGTCTTCCCTTTCTGGCCACCAATAGTGTTGGCCATGACATTAATGAAAGTGTAGGCCTTCCAGAACTGGTGGTCGATATGCCTTACAGTGCAGCTTGTTGTATGGAGGGGTGGCTACATTGCCATCCTAGCTAGTGGGTGTATCCCTACCCAGCAGTGAGACTGATAGCATCAATGTGTCCTAGGATTGTGTCTCGATGTGCATATTCACATCATCATCAGATCATGCAGGGAACTGTCCTCATCATCTTGTTGTTGTTCTGCCACAACAGGTATTATGGCACCAATGGAGCTATCTGTGGATATAGACACATACCATACCATGTGATAATGGTCATCCCATATGTCCATTGTTCCATAGTGTGCATGCTACTGACTTCTGAAGTCCTGCAGCCAGATATTAATCACACACCTCTGGAATGATTCCTATGTCTGTATACCTGATATATTTATGAGGGTCAGAGAAAGGGAGTACTGCTTAAGTGTTGCATACGTAAACTCACAGTGGCACTATGCCTTTTGCTGTCTGGTCTTCATGAAAGTTAAAAAATGTCCTGCAACTCCAAGAACCTATGTCAGTATCTCCAGGTATGATGCCTGTCCCACCAACATCACTGTATAGGAATGCCAGAAAGGGTTCTTCCTTTGAGTGTGGAGCTTAACAGGGGAATATCCCCTGTCACCAACTGTTCCATTGCTATAGTGTGTGCTTTCCTTGAGTCTGTTCATATCCTGTTATTTACATACTTCCAGCAGTGAAGTGTAGTATGTTTCCACCCACCCACATCACTGATATTGTGCGCCAGTGTTTTCTGCACATGCAGAGGTTGGTGGGTGTCATTTTTCCAAACAACCATGGCCCATCTGTCATAAGTACCTGTAGAAAGACAACATTTTCTGCAAGGCTGAGCTTGTCCATCTTCTGCCATCCATCCTCTTTGGTGAACATTTATACACCCTGGGGTACAAGGCATCATAAATCAGAAAAACGTGTGGGTCCACTGAAGTGCCTATGTCATATGTAAGGTATGTTGGCACTTTAGGACATGGTATGCTGGGATGGGTATAATGTATATTCCTCATATGTTTTAAACACTGCCTAGTGCTACATGGCTGGTGAGGAGATGGCCACTGTTTCTCTGTGGGCACTCATTTGCTGGAAGATATGTATGTGAACAGGTACATGACTGCAGGGGGTTACAAATGCTCAAATGCTGGCATTTCAAAGGTTAGGGCTGCATGACTGGGAGAAAGATGGCTATTCTATCTTTGTGGGCTGTCATCCTCTGGAAGGTGTGTATGTAAACAGTGTATGACTGCACTGGGTTAAAGATGTTTAAATGCTAATGTTACAAACGTTAAGGCTGCTTGGCTGGGGTTGTAGTGGCCATTCTATCTTTGTTTGGTCTCATCCTCTGGAAGGTGTGTATGTTAACAGGTTAATGACTGCACTGGGTTACAAATGCTCAATTGCTGGTGATACAAAGATAGGAGTGCATGACTGGGGGCCATACCTCCCAACTGTCCAGAGTTTTGCTGAATGTCTTGATTTTTGCCTCATATTTTTTTGGTCCATTCCTCATAAAATGTTTTTTGGCAAATCACTGAGGACTGAAGTCAATAAATGACAGGCAGATTTCAGACTTCATATATTTCAGAAAAATCAATGCTAACACAAAATATGTTGTTCTAACAACTTAAGTTTATAAGAGCAATATTTAAAATGTATCCCTACTTTTGGGTCTTTGTCCCTCCATTATTTAAGACCTTGTCTAGATTTCTTGTGCAAAAAGGTTGAGAGGTGCTGGGCAGAAAGTAGCTATTCTATAGCTAGTCTATCTATTTGGGATATCATCTCCTGGACAGTGTGTATGTGAACAGGTATATGGCTGCAATGGGTTACAAATGCATAAATCCTGATGTTACAAAGTTTAGGGCTGTACGCTAGGGAGTAGATGGTCATTATATGTCTGTGGGATGTCATCCCCCTGGAAGATGTGCATGTGAACAGGTGCATGACTGCAGTGAGTTACAAATGCTCTAATACTGGTGATACAAATGCAAGTCCAGGGAGTTGGCTGTTCTGGGTCTGTAGGCTGTCATTCCCTCCTAGGTGTGTATGCAAAGGCATAGCTAGGGTTTAATGAAGGGAGTAGCCACCCCGGGTGCAAGGTGTTATGGGCCACAATTAGAAGATGCCAATTGGCCAGTAGTACAGTACGCTAAAAGTATTCAGAAATGAATGTTGATAATGCTTTTATGGTCAGAGCTGAAGTACTTTAGCACCTTATGTGTGGTATAAGATGTTACAAGCTGCTTGCTACAAATATAACAAGTGGTTTGCTACATTTTTAACAGGAAAGAGCTTATTATTTATATCCAAGTATGACAAGACCTTTTTCCTTGTTTTTTTTTTCTTCTCAACTTAGAGTAGAGGAAGGTCACCAGACTGGAATGTGACCAGGCACTTAATGAGCAAGCTATGGCTCTGTGTGAATGTAAACAGATGCAAGAGTACAGTACGTTGCAGCTGTAGATGCCTGTTGTAGCAGTAGCAGAAGTACACCTGCTCACTAATGTTACCCCAACAACTCTTCAGATACAAGCAATATTAAAAACGGCAATAATCACTTAACCTGCCTACCCCTCCACTCCTCTCCCCTAGTTCCTTTAACACCCCATCTCTTCTCTCTCTCTCTCTCTCTCTCTCTCTCTCTATATATATATATATATGTATATATATGAGTCTATGTCAGATGATTGACTTTTCAGAAACTCGAAAAAAATATCGAAGAGACCATAAGATGGTATTTCCAAAAATTCAAACATCAAATGAAAAAAAAAAAAAACACAGAAAATGTTTCCTTTTTTATATTTCTATATATACCAACTCTGAGCTTGAACTACAGTGAGGAAAAGGATAAATTTCCCAATCCTCACTGTACCTTAATTTATATTCAGAAACTTTGAGTTTTCAAAAACTTGATAATATGGTCTCGACCATATGGAATTCCAGTTTCTGAAAATGTAATCAACTGATAGGGATCCACATAAATATATATGTGTGTATATGCGTATATACATATATATGTGTATATATAAAAAAAAAATATATATATATATATATATATATATATATATATATATATAGGATCCGTCAATATGTTCGAAGTTTCACTACTTCGAACCCCAAATCACTGAGTCCACTTGCTCGAAGTAGTGAAACTTCGAACATTGACTTTGGCAGTCACACTACAGCACAGAATGGGAATATTCCCTTTCCCCCGCTGTAGTGTGATCTCGGAGTTGGTATATTTAAGAAGGGGGGATGTGGGGGGCACAGCCAACCATGCATTGGTCCATCGGATTCCAGCCTTTTAGACACTGGCCACCTCTGTGTCAGTCGAGGTAACATCAATGACAATAACACTAGTTCTTTTACTTCACTGGCTACAAAGTCAACATTTCAAATGCTGGGTATGTGAATATCTGCTTGTCCAGTGATATTTTCTCTGTATTAAAATTCCAAGGTCCATTTGTTCTCATGTGGAACTTAATTGGGGTCCTGCAGCCTAGATCAGTCTTTGTGCTCCCTACAATTTTGTCATGGTATTCTCAAACAACTATGCATTCATTTCCTATTCTATTTCCCCCTACAATGTATTCTTAACAATATCTGATGCAATAGTCATAATTTTACTATACCAGTAAATGCAGCATCATAGGTTAGTGCTGGGCTAATTGCCCTTGCAGGCCAGTTTAAGCCTAGCCAATTTCCTTTTCATTGGTGAGAATCAAACTATGTACCTTGTATCTGTTGGGTAAACACCTTAACCATTATGGCAACCCTCAACCCTAAACACTGGGCTTTTCGAGGATATGAACCCAGGACCTCTCATACCCAAGGTAATAATCATACCCCTTGATCAACAAGCCACACCTCTGAGACTCATAAGATATGGCAGAGGACATTAGTAATTGACTCTAAAATAAATGATAAAATCATACAAAATGGCACAATCATTAAACATCTAGGCACACTGTCAGACAACAACTTAAAGATTCCTTCAGGTAAACTTTGAGTACAATACTAAAAAACTCAGTTGAGCAAACTAGCTCTTCATCAGAAATTTTTTTTCAAGGTTAAAGCAATCCAAAAAATTGACTTCTATATATAGGCACATAGAAAACCTTAGAATAATTAGCACCGATACTTAGACTATTACTTTGTCAATCAAAGATGCAAATAAAGACTGCTCTTACTGGGATACAATGGTATTATATATTATGTAGCTAGAAACTAATACTGAAGTATTAATTTCTATAGTACAGAACGCAGACCCAAAGATCTCATGCAAAATATGTCTAAAAATAATAGATGTTCGTTTATAAAAATACCTGAAGATATTCCTTATAGATACAACTATGTAAAATAAATGTATAACTGCAGCACCATATGAGGTGACAAAAAATAAGAGAATAGTAATTGTTTTGGCAGTCAGAGCACAGGATTAAGACTCTGATCTGTTAATAAGCTGCTTACCCTGTTTGAGGTACAGGATTTGATTCTGTCTACCTTCATTTGCCTACAGAGGGAGTCAGGAAAGGGATAAGTGTCTAGTGGGCTTACCTGGTTGACAAATGTAAATAAAAAATAAATATATAACTAAAGAAATAAACAAAATAATAAAATAAAAATTCTAATACATAGACGTGCATACACTTTCCTGATTTAATTAAATGAATGAATAAATAAGTAGAGAAAGAAAGAAATGTTCATATGTGCGTATGTATATATAAACTTGTACTAGAACAAAACATTCATATATAATTGAGCTATCAGATTCTGATTCTGGACAATATAAACAACTTTGACCAACCTGTATCTGTAAAAGTCAGAAAAATATATATTGTAGCCCATCTAATTCTAAAGGGCATGCGTAGTCAGTGCAGGGGGATCATTGTTCAACTTTCTACCTCTCAATTCCAGCCCATTATTGAATATATTCTTGAGTTTTGTACCATTTTTACCAGTCACCTGACATAACTTGAAAAAATGTAGTTCTTTACTAGAAAAATCAAAGGACTGGAAAACCTGAACTATGTTGAAAGCATCAGGAACTATCACTATATTTTGTTCTTACAGACTACTAAGATGTTACCTTGGTCTGGTCTACAAAGAATGTCTGATCTGGCCCTGTTTAAAAATCTTTGCCTGGAATGCACCACTGAAAGAGCTAACAGCAATTTGGGGAACTTCATACTAAAAATATGTTAATTCAGAATAGCATATTTTAAAAAGACCAGTAGCTATGTCCAGATAATTTTCTGGCTATGTGCCTGTTGTTTGGCTGATAAAATAAAGACCTGGATTCACTAATCCTCTGTGTAAGACTAACCAAGTCTTACTCGGAGACTGCCGTCTAAGACTATGACGTCAGCGCACCATGCATATTCATGAGGGCGCACTGAATCAACTGGAAGGCTAACACGGAGCGTGTAAGACTGCAGGGAGCGTGTCGGACTGCCGAGCAGTCCAAATATCCACACCCCTGCAACCATATAAATGTGAAAATGACAAGTGCAATGAGCGTGTCTGCTGAAATGTACACATAGCAAACAGTACACATCCCCACATACTAAACCCCTTTGTAATTGTAAAATGTAAACTATTTTTTTTTATAATTCCCGATATAGCTGCCCGTATTTACACATTTGCACAGGTGTGCCCATTGCTTAGCTACAGTTAGCAATTCTGACATTGAAGAGCATAATAAGAAATGTTTATGCAAATTAAGCCAAATAGCAATAGCGTAGTGGTAGAGCCTTCACACAAAGAGGAGGCATTCCCGGTTCTAGTCCCACCACTCCCCTTTCTATTTTATGTTTTAAATTAGTATATAAAATAATTCCTGACATATATGAATGAAATTTTAGTAAAAAGCATTGAAATGGCCTATGTATTAGTGAACAAAATGTATATATATATAAATATAAGAAGGTGAGCAGCATTAAGGATATTGACATATAATTGCCCATAGCTAAGCAGCATTGTACCCAGTGCAATATAGTTGCCCATAGCTAAGCAGCGTTGTACCCAGCGCAATATAGTTGCCCATAGCTAAGCAGCGCTTTACCTAGTGCAATATAGTTGCCCATAGCTAAGCAGCGCTTTACCTAGCGCAATAGGTTTGCACGGAGCTGGGCACCGTGCTAACCAGCGCACCATCAGGCAACGCCGGGCAACGTGGAGCAACGTAGAGCAAAGTCACCTAAACACAGCCATACCCCCTAGCCTGTCTGGACAGTAGTAAAATGCAATGACAAAGCTCGAACCCAGGACACTGTGCACCATAATCAAAGTACTGAACCACTAAGCCATGACAGCTTAGCATAAACATGCACTGTTAACATACATATACTTATAAATGGAAGTTTAACCATTGCTAAGCAGGTTTGCTGTTAGCTGAGAATTTTCAAAAATGGCCAATCACAAATAAGTGCGGGAAATGAGGCATATTTAAGCTCCATAGGCGGGAATACTCACCATAACTGGTTGTAGCTCCCATCTGCAGTCAGAATGGCCGGTGCTGGAGAGGGTACTCACTTTCAAGCGCAACGGTGGGGCATCGAGGAGTCAAAATACATGGTTTGGCTCCTTGTCCACCATCATGAGTCAAGACTCCTGCAGGGCCAGTTTCAAGGGACAGAGTACAAAGCAGAGGCTTGGAACCAGTTAGCTCATGATCTCACCAGTGCCACAGGCATCCCTCGGACTGGTGAGCAGGTCCGTCACCACCATGCAGACCTGAAGAGATGGAAGCAGGACCAACTGAACCGATGGATACAGGAGGCCCGTGACATGCAAGATGCCCCACTACTGAGTAGGTAGCCATGGAATGAAGTATGTAAGAAATGCTATTGTAGTCTATATAATGGATAGGTATGTCTCAATATCCCTTCATTTACTTCACAGCTGCAGGTGTCCATGCTGCGAATCGGCAAGCCTATGCAGATAGGCTGCTAAGGCTGCACCACCAGGCAGGTTAGTAATTATTCTGCATGTATTATTATATAAAATAAGTGAGAGAGCCTGAAAAAGAGTGTTGTAACCCATTAATAAAGGTATAATAAGTCTTGAATAAAGTCTCTGCATGTATTGTAATATAAAATAAGTGAGAGAGCATGAAAAAGTGTTGTAACCCATTAATAAAGGTATAATAAGTCTGGAATAAAAGTATTCTGCATGCACCAAAATATGAAATGAATGAGAGAGCCACTACAAAAGTGTGTAATGTAATTAATAAAGGTATAATTCCTGGACTGTGTCCGTGTCACTTTCTTTGATATGTTGTTGTACCCTTGCATTATGGAAATAGTACAGTTGTATTAAGTGCTGTCAATCCACACTTGGGTAGGTCCATATAAAGTGGATGAAGGGAATGCCAGTAGCTCTTAAGCATATATACAGTCCTCAACTGTTGGTTCATGGCTAGCATGTACAGGTTAATCTGGCACATGAGTAGCTTGTGATTGTGTTCCCCAGAAATGTCAGTGTGCTGCTAGAAATGTAGGGGTCTGTTTAAATGTAGCTGATAATGTCACCTGAAGACAGCCAGATATGTAGATATATGAATATAAATGAAATATATAAATACGTAGCAGTAACATCTGCATCTTGAACAGTTTGTATGTCAGATACAGGTCAGGTATATAAACAACTATCAAAACCCATTTCACAATTTAATGGACACTGCCTAGTGTAATAATACATGTAGGGGATATATACCTGCAGTCAGTAGGAATGTAGAGTAAAGTTATAAGTATATATAAGTTGTTAATGGAGTGATCTTTTACACCCTACTTTATGGTCATAAATAATGCCATTCCACACCTAAATGGGTATGTGTAATCTGAAAAACTTTGTTGGGACATATGTCCTATTGGTTTATAAATATCTGCATGTACTTTGATGCATGTGCCCTGTTCACATACCACAATCTTGGTGGCCTGTTGCCACCAATCAACCCTG